>NW_027043037.1:900000-982323 GCF_036013475.1 Columba livia
TTACTTCTTTCTTTCTTCTTTCTTTCTTCTCTCTTTCTTCTCTCTTTCTTCTTTCTTTCTTCTTTCTTTCTTCTTTCTTTCTTACTTCTTTCTTACTTCTTTCTTGCTTCTTTCTTTCTTTCTTCTTGCTTTCTTCTTTTTTTCTTATTTCTAAATTCTTTCTAACTTCTTTCTAACTTCTTTCTTATTTCTTTCTTACTTCTTTCTTTCTTACTTCTTTCTTACTTATTTCTTACTTCTTTCTTACTTCTTTCTTCTTTCTTACTTCTTTCTAACTTCTTTCTTACTTCTTTCTTACTTCTTTCTAACTTCTTTCTTTCTTCTTTCTTTCTTCTTTCTTTCTCACTTCTTTCTTACTTCTTTCTTTCTTCTTTCTTTCTTACTTCTTTCTTACTTCTTTCTTACTTCTTTCTTCATTCCTTCTTACTTCTTTCTTAGTTCTTTCTTTCTTCTTTCTTACTTCTTTCTTACTTCTTTCTTCATTCTTTCTTTCTTCTTTCTTTCTTCTTTGTTACTTACTTTCTTACTTCTTTCTTACTTCTTTCTTCATTCTTTCTTTCTTCTTTCTTTCTTCTTTGTTACTTACTTTCTTACTTCTTTCTTACTTCTTTCTTCTTTCTTCTTTCTTTCTTACTTCTTTCTTACTTCTTTCTTACTTCTTTCTTCATTCCTTCTTACTTCTTTCTTACCTCTTTCTTACTTCTTTCTTACTTCTTTCTTTCTCCTTGCTTTCTTCTTTCTTTCTTATTTCTAAATTCTTTCTAACTTCTTTTTAACTTCTTTCTTACTTCTTTCTTACTTACTTCTTTCTTACTTCTTTCTTACTTCTTTCTTACTTCTTTCTTACTTCTTTTTTTCTTCTCTCTTTCTTCTCTCTTTCTTCTTTCTTTCTTCTTTCTTTCTTACTTCTTTCTTACTTCTTTCTTTCCTCTTTCTTACTTCTTTCTTTCTTTCTTCTTGCTTTCTTCTTTCTTATTTCCAAATTCTTTCTAACTTCTTTCTAACTTCTTTCTAACTTCTTTCTTTCTTCTTTCTTTCTTCTTTCTTTCTTACTTCTTTCTTACTTCTTTCTTACTTCTTTCTTACTTCTTTCTAACTTCTTTCTTTCTTCTTTCTTTCTTCTTTCTTACTTCTTTCTTTCTTCTTTCTTACTTCTTTCTTACTTCTTTCTTACTTCTTTCTTACTTCTTTCTACATTCTTTTTTCTTCTTTATTTCTTCTTTCTTTCTTCTTTCTTTCTTACTTCTTTCTTACTTCTTTCTAACTACTTTCTTAGTTCTTTCTAACTTCTTTCTAACTACTTTCTTAGTTCTTTCTTACTTCTTTCTTACTTCTTTCTAACTTCTTTCTTTCTTCTTTCTTTCTTCTTTCTTACTTCTTTCTTTCTTCTTTCTTACTTCTTTCTTACTTCTTTCTTACTTCTTTCTTACTTCTTTCTTTCTTCTTTCTTACTTCTTCATTTCTTCTTTCTTACTTCTTTATTACTTCTTTCTTACTTCTTTCTTACTTCTTTCTTTCTTCTTTCTTACTTCTTTCTTTCTTCTTTCTTTCTTACTTCTTTCTTACTTCTTTCTTACTTCTTTCTTACTTCTTTCTTTCTTCTTTCTTACTTCTTTCTTTCTTCTTTCTTACTTCTTTCTTTCTTCTTTCTTACTTCTTTCTTACTTCTTTCTTACTTCTTTCTTACTTCTTTGTACATTCTTTTTTCTACTTTCTTTCTTCTTTCTTTCTTACTTCTTTCTTCTTTCTTTCTTACTTCTTTCTTACTTCTTTTTTACTTCTTTCTTACTTCTTTCTTTCTTCTTTCTTTCTTCTTTCTTTCTACTTTCTTACTTCTTTCTTTCTTCTTTCTTTCTTCTTTCTTACTTCTTTCTTACTTCTTTCTTACTTCTTTCTTTCTTACTTCTTTCTTACTTCTTTCGTACTTCTTTCTTACTTCTTTCTTACTCCTTTCTTACTTCTTTCTTACTTCTTTCTTTCTTCTTTCTCTCTTCTCTCTTTCTTCTCTCTTTCTTCTTTCTTTCTTCTTTCTTTCTTCTTTCTTTCTTACTTCTTTCTTACTTCTTTCTTACTTCTTTCTTTCTTTCTTCCTGCTTTCTTCTTTCTTTCTTATTTCTAAATTCTTTCTAACTTCTTTCTAACTTCTTTCTTATTTCTTTCTTACTTCTTTCATTCTTTCTTCTTTCTTACTTCTTTCTAACTTCTTTCTTACTTCTTTCTTACTTCTTTCTATCTTCTTTCTTACTTCTTTCTTACTTCTTTCTTACTTCTTTCTTACTTCTTTCTTTCTTTCTTCTTTCTTACTTCTTTCTTTCTTCTTTCTTACTTCTTTCTAACTTCTTTCTTACTTCTTTCTTACTTCTTTCTTACTTCTTTCTTACTTCTTTCTTACTTCTTTCTTACTTCTTTCTAACTTCTTTATTACTTCTTTCTTACTTCTTTCTAACTTCTTTCTTTCTTCTTTCTTTCTTCTTTCTTTCTTACTTCTTTCTTACTTCTTTCTTACTTCTTTCTTTCTTACTTCTTTCTTACTTCTTTCTAACTACTTTCTTAGTTCTTTCTTACTTCTTTCTTACTTCTTTCTAACTTCTTTCTTTCTTCTTTCTTTCTTCTTTCTTACTTCTTTCTTTCTTCTTTCTTACTTCTTTATTACTTCTTTCTTACTTCTTTCTTACTTCTTTCTTTCTTCTTTCTTACTTCTTTTTTTCTTCTTTCTTACTTCTTTATTACTTCTTTCTTACTTCTTTCTTACTTCTTTCTTTCTTCTTTCTTACTTCTTTCTTTCTTCTTTCTTTCTTACTTCTTTCTTACTTCTTTCTTACTTCTTTCTTACTTCTTTCTTTCTTCTTTCTTACTTCTTTCTTTCTTCTTTCTTACTTCTTTCTTACTTCTTTCTACATTCTTTTTTCTTCTTTATTTCTTCTTTCTTTCTTCTTTCTTTCTTACTTCTTTCTTACTTCTTTCTTACTTCTTTCTTTCTTAGTTCTTTCTTACTTATTTCTTACTTCTTTCTTACTTATTTCTTACTTCTTTCTTACTTCTTTCTAACTTCTTTCTTACTTCTTTTTTACTTCTTTCTAACTTCTTTCTTTCTTCTTTCTTTCTTACTTCTTTCTTACTTCTTTCTTTCTTACTTCTTTCTTACTTCTTTCTTACTTCTTTCTTTCTTCTCTCTTCTTTCTAACTTCTTTCTTTCTTCTTTCTTTCTTCTTTCTTTCTTACTTCTTTCTTACTTCTTTCTTACTTCTTTCTTTCTTCTTTCTTTCTTCTTTCTTTCTTCTTTCTTTCTTCTTTCTTACTTCTTTCTAGCTTCTTTCTTACTTCTTTCTTACTTCTTCCTTGTTGGGGATTGGCTCAAGGAGCATGGACATGAGTCCACCAAGCAACTGTACGCGCAGAGCCCATTTTAGTTGACATAAGTAGGCCTTAGTTAGCTTGTCTATTAGGCCGTGGGAAAGGGGAGAACGGAAAAGTACTAGCTAAGGCAGGGTCAGGATATTTTTGAAGAGATAAGAGTCAGAAGAATGTGGGATGCGCATAGCTAGCTAAACCCAAGTAGGTGGAGTAAGTAAATGTGCTTAGCCTATTAGATAGAGACAAGTATGCATAATTATGGTATTTGGTATAAATGCACGCTATCTCGGGCAATAAAGTTGAAGTATGCTTTATCACTCATATTGAGTCGGCTGCATTTCTTCCTCCGTCCGCTCGGGTCTGGAACTCTGATGGGACTTTTCCCCGCAATTGGCGCCCGAACCGGGGATCCGAAGCGGCGGATAGAAGCAAAAGGCGCCGGAAGAGCAGCGACCAGCGGGCAAGAGCGACCGAATACTGTGCTGTGGTGTGTCGACTCCGAAGCCTGAACCGACTGAAGTTCGCCAGTGCTGGGCTACAGGAAACAAGGTCTGCAAGAGGTCTCTTAATTTAGCAAGAGGTACCGTACTAAAGTGATGAATAACGGAGAAATAGATTAAAAATGATGAATAACGGAGAAATAGATAACAGAGAAACGGATTAAAAGTGATAGATAACAGAGAAACGGATTAAAAGTGATAGATAATAGAGAAACGGATTAAAAGTGATGAATAACGGAGAAACGGATTAAAATGATGAATAACAGAGAAATGGATTTAGAAGTAGCCCTAGATTTATTACAAAGCTTTTTAGAAAAGCAGGGGGTTGATTATAGTTGCGTTAAACAGCTAGCTGGTCTAGTAGCAACGGGGAAAACTAAGGGGTGTTTTCAGGATCCTGATTTATTGTTTGATGAAGGAGAGTGGAGGAAATTGGGGGATGTGTTGTGGGATATGGTCATAGACGAGGATAAAACAGCTAAGAAACTGATGAAACCGTGGAGGGAAGTAATTAATAATATTAAGCGTTATAAAGTGGAAAAGAATTTAGCCGCGGTAGCTTCACAGAAACTCGGCAAAATGGAGCCTTCCGCTCCGCCGATGGAACCGGGCATATCTGCGTTATCAGCGAAGAACCTTAAAAGACTATTAACTTGGTGCAGAGGCAATAGGTATCCTGCTGACCTGTCAGGAGTTTTTCAAATAGAGACTTGGAAAAAGATGGGAACTGTGTTGTGGAAGGCAATTAGTCACCGCGAAAGATATATTCTCGGCCTTGTAACCATCTGGAAACTGATAAATACTACAGTGAAGCAATTAAAACCTGAAAAGACTGTTACGAGCATTAGTGACTCAAAACTTGAACTTTGGGACAGTATAGAGCAGAAATTATGGGATAAAGTCAGCAATGGAGATACAGAAGCTAAATCATTAGTAACTACATGGAAGCTTGAATGGTCTGCTGCTGCCGGAATTTTTGCAGCGTTGCAGCCTGATAAGGATCCTGAAAGTTGCGGTGAAGTTCACCCGGTTTGTGTCTGCGATACCCTCCCTATTCCATCCCCTGCTGTGCTTTCAGCATCCCCGATGGTTCAGCAGTCCGGGGCAGGGGGAGGAACAATGCCAAACGGTTAGCCTCCTGTACCATCATCTAACCCTGGTGAGAACAGCAAGTCCAGAGGATTGGTGTCAGACAACTTACTCAAAGAACCTGTGAAAGCTGAGAATGCTAAAGTCGTAAACAAGTGTACTATCAGTTCCTTTTACCAATTTTACCAATCTGCTTTTCCTGCATTTTAACCCTCTAACTTCCACAAGAGAACAGAAGAAGTCACTGAAAATAGAACTGGACAACAGAACTGTGTGACAGATTAGATCAGCTAATAGCAAGTGAATCTGACAGTCGGCAATGTGGTCATGATAATCGTGATGGGAAAGGGGGTGCTTCTGGGGACTCAGGGTATAAAACTTAGAAGTTAAGGAAGTACTGGTGTTGAAATTGGCAGTAGAGAATGCTAATGTTTGCTATCAACATGTTATTTGCGAGTTTTACAGTGCATATTATGTGCTGCTGTTTATTGCCTCTCTGAAAGTCAAGCAGCTTGTCAGGAATGTGAGTTAATTGTTTTACTGGTTGTTGTTAGAATTGTTTCTTTGTGGTATAAGTGCACCGTAAAACTTTCTCTCCACTTTTCCCACTCACGCTGCAAGCAGCCCTGTGCTTTTCCGTGGGGTCAGAAATTACTGTTTTCAGTCGTGTTCATAAAAAATCGGTATTGGGAGGTGTTTCAAAACATAGGGAAGCACTTGGAAATATGAGGAAAAAAGATCTTGTAAAATATTGTAATTAATGGTGGCTGCTGTATAAGTTAAATGATTGGGAAAAGTGTCCGGGGAATAGAATCTTGAAGTATAACACCTTGTTGCAATTAATGTTGTTTTTAGGGTGAGAAGAGTAAGACAAAATAAATCCCTACAAGAGATCATTAAATCATTTCAGACAGCTGAGAGAGAGTTAACTGATAACACGCAGGTCACAGTAAACTTGCCGAAGTCTGCACAATGTTTTCCTTATTAGCCTGTTTTCTTTGTGGGTATCTGTTTAAGCATGTTGCAATTTTGGTAGGTCTTTGTTATATGGTACAGTAAGTTCACAGACTGTTAAATCATGAGAATCGGTTGACTCAAAAGGTGCGTTTTGTGATAGTACAAAAGATCATGAGTAATTTAGTTCCTTACTGCGTGAACGTGATGTTAAGATTTTATGTGTAGTAGCTGTTATATTTTTTCCTAGAGTACTAGCTTTATTCCAATATCCAGACTTGCGCAACTCTGTGACAGGCTGTCTCTCATCTCGGTGCACTAAATTTGGCCTTTTTGTATGCACATCAAGTAAAGAATCCTGGTTTTAGAATAACAGTTGTAGCGCACCAGATGAGACACTAATAAAAGGCCTTGCCCAGTCCAGCTCGCTGCGGGGGGGTGGATGCCAAATGGGCCTCCAGCGCGCACTGACCCATTTTGTCAGGGAGACCCAGGGGTATCTCCACCTGGCTGAGCAGTGAGCGGTTCAAGGTGCAATGCAAAAAATTGAGATATTGTCTTAAATTGGTGTAAGTGTGATCCATCTGCATATTTGAACTTGGTATATGGTTTTCGTATCTGAGCTCAGTATTTTAGTTTGTATATTCATATTCGGTACCAAAAGAATCTTGTTTGGGGAGATAATTACAAAATGGGAACCGGTTCCACCGCTAAAATTCCACCTTGCTCCCCCTTAGGATGCATCCTTACACATTAAAGTAATCGCTTATATTGTTAGAAAAGCATTTAAATTGTTAAAATACTATGATAGATGTGAACTTGGGGTATTGTATGAAGTTATGAAGTTGTATTTAAAGGTTGCTGGAATGTGAACTGATTTGGATCTAGGACAATAGAATAATGGATTTATGTTTATTATACTGGTTTATACTCTAAATTGTAAAAGGTAAATGAAGCTAAGGAATGTGACTATTGCTGAGCTACTTGAAATTGCATATAAAGTGTATTATGGCTGAAATGAAATGGGAAAACAAAAGAGCAAAATATCCCAGACCTGTGTGCAGCTCATTGTAATTGAGAAGTTTCCCAGAGCCTCCTAGTCGTACCAGCCAGTGTGCCAGCTGTGTGACCTTGGTTATATCTACACTGCACAGAAAGAAAAAACAACTGGAAAAACCTGGCTGCCTGCTTTTAAAGCAGTGAAAGGGGGGTTTTCTCTCCCCCCACTGCAGCGATGTAATACTGAATGGAGCAGTCCGAGGGTGAAGTTTAAAGGCATCCTGAGCAGACCCATAGTTCTAATGAAACTGGACAATTAAACCAAAAATTTGTTGATAGACTTATCCTATGGTAATTAATTGTACGAGACTTCTTAGTAAATTCACCATGCTAGAGACAACGAAAGAAAGGCCGTTTTTTGAGACAAATGGAATGCCAGATTTGGAACAAAGTTTTAATACATGAATTCTTGTATTTGCCCAAAAGTCCTATACCTCTCTTGGGTCAGGATTTGTTAAGTAAATTGTAAGCTCAAATAACGTTTTCTGAGAATTCTGTTTAGTTGCATATCCTAGAAGAAGGTGCTTGGATGGTGCAGATCTGCTTGTGCAAGTGAGAAATCTTCAAGGAACTTAGCAGCCAATGTTTTTGATAAAGCAAATACTACACTGAGAAATCTGAAACAGGACTTCGATCTGGAAAGGGAAAACAATATCCAGTAAATATGACAGCCAAAATGGAGTTAGAAACTTTGAGGGATGAATTTATGACAACTTTACAGGATGACTGCATT
Source organism: Columba livia (assembly GCF_036013475.1). Classification (NCBI taxonomy): domain Eukaryota; kingdom Metazoa; phylum Chordata; class Aves; order Columbiformes; family Columbidae; genus Columba; species Columba livia. The sequence goes on from NW_027043037.1 coordinate 907,690, forward strand.
TGATTGGACTTACAGATTTGTCTATGAAACAACCTGTGGCTATTGTGGGACAGTATGATGAGAATGCTAACAGACTAATATACCAATTGTCACTCTGATCAAGAAAATGCAGGGAACGAATTTAAGGCCATGATCCTTTTGTCATATATGTACCATTTGCGAAATTTAAGGAGCCTCTGAATTTGATTTGCGATTTTGAGTACGTAGTCAAGATCCAACACACGTATCTGATTCTGAACTGTGTTTTTGTTTTGTTTTGTTTGTTTTGTTTTGTTTTGTTTTGTTTTGTTTTTTAAACAAAAAGGGGAATTGTCAAAAGGATTGTATGTGATGAATCACTTGTATCTAAGTGGTACAGCCTAAATTTGCCCTGTGATGAAACACTTTGTAACTATGACCCAAAACCATGCTAAATCAGAAAGAACCTGCATTAGTTATGGTCAAATCACTAGTTAACGTTCAATGGAAAAGACCACACCAATTGATAACCTGGGGGAGAGGTTATGCTTATGTTTTTACAGATCAAGAGCTGCAATGGTTGCCAGCACGAAACGTGAAACCTGTGTTATCTTCCTGACAATGATTGTTGCAGCTGCTGTGTTTTGGATGCCCGCACAGACAAAGACTAACATGTGGATTACTTTAGCCAACATGACTGACCATCTATATGACTAACTACGATGTCTCTGGAAAAAACGTTCCACACATGCTTGGTTGGCATCCCCCTTGATGACTACAGCAGCATCACACGACTGTTTCAAATAGTGGTTGATGCAGAGGCATTGCAACGAACTGTAATAATACTAACATGGCACTTTGGATTAATTGCCACCTGGAAGCAGACATCGAACCACAGGAACTGGAATTGCTGGCATCTATGCCCATGGATGCTTGTATCCAGCCGGTTTGTGAAAAGTGTCAGAACAGTATACAAGAACATGAATGGACAAAACTACAAAATGTTAATGCTACCCTTGGTGACTACAGAAATGAAACTCGACGGTGTAATGCTTCACAAAAGAATGCAAGGGATGTCATTGACAGCGACCCTAAAACCTCCTGTATGGTGTATTCTTGATCTGTGAAGATAGAGCCTGACCAGGAATTCCTTCTAACGCTGTTGGAGGACTGTGTATTTTGGGACTATTAACTCTCTTAACGCCCAATGTATCTATGATAATAGATCACAAAAGAGCAAGACGAGAAAAACACTTTTATGGATTTACAGAATAAGTCGAGATCCATCCACGAGGAGATTAAACAACTTACGGACCATTCACAGAAGATCAGAGAGGATGTGGGCCTCTTTGGCTTAGAGGGCCTCATGAACTGGTTTGGACTAGGAGGATGGGTAAAAGGGCTTTTGCAGAGTGCTCTGGCTCTCTTAATCATAGTAGTAGTTGCATTAATATGCTTGAGTTGTGCTATATCATGTATTAAGAAGATTTTAGAGCAGACACTTGGGCAGGCTCTGCTCATTAAAAAAAAGAAAAAGGGGGAGATGTCGGGGATTTGCTCAAGGAGCACAGACATGAGTCCACCAAGCAACTGTACGAGCAGAGCCCATTTTAGTTGACATAAGTAGGGCTTAGTTAGCTTGTCTATTAGGCCGTGGGAAAGGGGGGAACGGAAAAGTACTGACTAAAGCAGGGTCAGGATATTTTTGAAGAGATAAGAGTCAGAAGAATGCGGGATGCGCATAGCTAGCTAAACCCAAGTAGGTGGAGTAAGTAAATGTGCTTAGCCTATTAGATAGAGACAAGTATGCAAAATAATGGTATTGGTATAAATGCACGCTATCTCGGGCAATAAAGTTGAAGTATGCTTTATCACTCATATTGAGTCGGACGCATTTCTTCCTCCGTCCGCTCGGGTCTGGAACTCTGATGGGATTTCTCTCTGCAAGAAAGGAATAAGAAAGAAAGAAGAAAGAAAGAAAGAAGAAAGAAAGAGTAAAGAAAGAAGAAAGTAGAAAGAAAGAAGAAAGAAAGAAGAAAGAAAGAAGAAAGAAAGAAAGTAGAAAGAAAGAAGAAAGAAAGAATAAAGAAAGAAAAAAGAAGAAAGAAGCAAGAAAGAAAGAAGAAAGAAGAAAGAAAGAAGTAAGAAAGAAGAAAGAAAGAAGAAAGAAAGAAGAAAGAAAGAAGAAAGAAAGAAGAAAGAAAGAAGAAAAAAAAAGAAGAAAGAACGAGGAAAGAAATAAGAAAGAAAGAAGAAAGAAAGAAAGAAGAAAGACAGAAGAAAGAAGTAAGAAAGAAGTAAGAAAGAAGTAAGAAAGAAAGAAGAAAGAAAGAAGAAAGAAAGAAAGAAAGAAGAAAGAAGTAAGAAGTAAGAAAGAAAGAAAGAAGAAAGAAAGAAGAAAGAAAGAAGTAAGAAAGAAGTAAGAAAGAAGTAAGAAAGAAGTAAGAGAGGAAAAAGAAATAAAGAAGAAAGAAAGAAATAAAGAAGGAATAAAGAAGGAAGAAAGAAGAAAGAAGAAAGAAAGAAGTAAGAAAGAAGTAAGAAAGAAAGAAAGAAAGAAAGAAGAAAGAAAGAAGAAAGAAAGAAAGAAGAAAGAAAGAAGAATGAAAGAAAGAAAGAAGAAAGAAAGAAGAAAGAAAAGGAAAGGAAGAAAGAAAGAAGAAAGAAATAAGAAAGAAAGAAAGAAGAATGAAAGAAAGAAGAAAGAAAGAAAGAAAGAAAGAAGAAAGAAAGAAGAAAGAAAGAAGAAAGAAAGAAGAAAAAGAAAGAAAGAAGAATGAATGAAAGAAGAAATAAAGAAAGAAGAAAGAAAAAGAAAGGTAGAAGAAAGAAAGAAGAAAGAAAGAAGAAAGAAAGAAGAAAGTAAGAAAGAAAAAAGAAAGAAAGAAGTAAGAAAGAAGAAAGAAAGAAAGAAAGAAGAAAGAAGGAAGAAAGAAAGAAGAAAGAAAGAGGAAAGAAAGAAGTAAGAAAGAAGAAAGAAAGGAGAAAGAAAGAAGAAAGAAAGAAGAAAGAAAGAAAGAATAAAGAAAGAACAAGGAAAGAAGAAAGAAAGAAGAAAGAAAGAAGAAAGAAAGAAAGAAGAAAGAAAGAAGTAAGAAGTAAGAAAGAAAGAAAGAAGAAAGAAAGAAGAAAGAAAGAAGTAAGAAAGAAGTAAGAAAGAAGTAAGGAAGAAGAAATAAAGAAGAAAGAAGAAAGAAAGAAAGAAGAAAGAAAGAAAGAAGAAAGAAGTAAGAAAGAAGTAAGGAAGAAGAAATAAGAAAGAAGAAAGAAAGAAGAAAGGAAGAAGAAAGAAAGAAGAAAGAAAGGAAGAAGAAAGAAAGAAGTGAGAAAGAAAGAGGGAAGAAAGAAAGAAGAAAGAAATAATAAAGAAAGTAGTAAGAAAGAAGTAAGAAAGGAAGAAGAAAGAAAGAAGAAAGAATAAAAAAACAAGAAAGAAGAAAGAAAGAAGAAAGAAGAAAGAGAGAAGTAAGAAAGAAGTAAGAAAGAAGAAGAAAGAAACATCAAAGAAGAAAGAAAGAAGAAAGAAAGAAAGAAGAAATAAAGATGAAAGAAAGAAGACAGAAAGAAAGAAGAAAGAAAGAAGAACGAAAGAAAGAAGAAAGAAAGAAGAAAGAAAGAAGAAAGAAAGAAGGAAGAAAGAAGTAAGAAAGAAAGAACAAAGAAAGAACAAAGAAAGAAGAAAGGAAGAGGACAGAAAGAAGAAAGAAAGAAAGAAGAAAGAAAGAAAGAAAGAAGAAAGAAAGAAGAAAGAAAGAAGAAAGAAAGAAGAAAGAAAGAAGAAAGAAAGAAGAAAGAAAGAGAGAAGAAAGGAAGAAGAAAGAAAGAAGAAAGAAAGAAGAAAGAAATAAGAATTAAAGAAAGAAGAAAGAAAGAAGAAAGAAAGAACAAAGAAAGAAGAAAGAAAAAAGAAAGTGTCGGGGATTGGCTCAAGGAGCACAGACATGAGTCCACCAAGCAACTGTACGAGCAGAGCCCATTTTAGTTGACATAAGTAGGGCTTAGTTAGCTTGTCTATTAGGCCGTGGGAAAGGGGGGAACGGAAAAGTACTGACTAAAGCAGGGTCAGGATATTTTTGAAGAGATAAGAGTCAGAAGAATGCGGGATGCGCATAGCTAGCTAAACCCAAGTAGGTGGAGTAAGTAAATGTGCTTAGCCTATTAGATAGAGACAAGTATGCATAATTATGGTATTTGGTATAAATGCACGCTATCTCGGGCAATAAAGTTGAAGTATGCTTTATCACTCATATTGGGTCGGCCGCATTTCTTCCTCCGTCCGCTCGGGTCTGGAACTCTGATGGGATTTCTCTCTGCAATTGGCGCCCGAACCGGGGATCCGAAGTGGCGGATAGAAGCAAAAGGCGCCGGGAGAGCAGCGACCGGCGGGCAAGAGTGACCGAACACTGTGCTGCGGTGTGTCGACTCCGAAGCCTGAACCGACTGAAGTTCGCCAGTGCTGGGCTACAGGAAACAAGGGCTGCAAGAGGTCTCTTAATTTAGCAAGAGGTACCGTACTAAAGTGATGAATAACGGAGAAATAGATTAAAAATGATGAATAACGGAGAAATAGATAACAGAGAAACGGATTAAAAGTGATAGATAACAGAGAAACGGATTAAAAGTGATAGATAATAGAGAAACGGATTAAAAGTGATAGATAACAGAGAAACGGATTAAAAGTGATAAATAACGGAGAAACGGATTAAAAGTGATGAATAACGGAGAAACGGGTTAAAATGATGAATAACAGAGAAATGGATTTAGAAGTAGCCCTAGATTTATTACAAAGCTTTTTAGAAAAGCGGGGGGTTGATCATAGTTGCGTTAAACAGCTAGCTGGTCTAGTAGCAACGGGGAAAACTAAGGGGTGTTTTCAGGATCCTGATTTATTGTTTTATGAAGGAGAGTGGAGGAAATTGGGGGATGTGTTGTGGGATATGGTCATAGACGAGGATAAAACAGCTAAGAAACTGATGAAACCGTGGAGGGAAGTAATTAATAATATTAAGCGTTATAAAGTGGAAAAGAATTTAGCCGCGGTAGCTTCACAGAAACTCGGTAAAATGGAGCATTCCGCTCCGCGGATGGAAACGGGCATATCTGCGTTATCAGCGAAGAACCTTAAAAGACTATTAACTTGGTGCAGAGGCAATAGGTATCCTGCTGACCTGTCAGGAGTTTTTCAAATAGAGACTTGGAAAAAGATGGGAACTGTGTTGTGGAAGGCAATTAGTCACCGCGAAAGATATATTCTCGGCCTTGTAACCATCTGGAAACTGATAAATACTACAGTGAAGCAATTAAAACCTGAAAAGACTGTTACGAGCATTAGTGACTCAAAACTTGAACTTTGGGTGAGAACAGCAAGTCCAGAGGATTGGTGTCAGACAACTTACTCAAAGAACCTGTGAAAGCTGAGAATGCTAAAGTCGTAAACAAGTGTACTATCAGTTCTTTTACCAATTTTACCAATCTGCTTTTCCTGCATTTTAACCCTCTAACTTCCACGAGAGATCAGAAGAAGTCACTGAAAATAGAACTGGACAACAGAACTGTGTGACAGATTAGATCAGTTAACAGCAAGTGAATCTGACAGTCGGCAATGTGGTCATGATAATCGTGATGGGAAAAGGGGGTGCTCCTGGGGACTCAGGGTATAAAACTTAGAAGTTAAGGAAGCACTGGTTTTGGAATTGGCAGTAGAGAATGCTAAAGTTTGCTATCAACATGTTATTTGCGAGTTTTACAGTGCATATTATGTGCTGCTGTTTATTGCCTCTCTGAAAGTCAAGCAGCTTGTCAGGAATGTGAGTTAATTGTTTTACTGGTTGTTGTTAGAATTGTTTCTTTGTGGTATAAGTGCACCGTAAAACTTTCTCTCCACTTTTCCCACTCACGCTGCAAGCAGCCCTGTGCTTTTCCGTGGGGTCAGAAATTACTGTTTTCAGTCGTGTTCATAAAAAATCGGTATTGGGAGGTGTTTCAAAACATAGGGAAGCACTTGGAAATATGAGGAAAGAAGATCTTGTAAAATATTGTAATTAATGGTGGCTGCTGTATAAGTTAAATGATTGGGAAAAGTGTCCGGGGAATAGAATCTTGGAGTATAACACCTTGTTGCAATTAATGTTGTTTTTGGGGTGAGAAGAGTAAGACAAAATAAATCCCTACAAGAGATCATTAAATCATTTCAGACAGCTGAGAGAGAGTTAACTGATAACACGCAGGTCACAGTAAACTTGCCGAAGTCTGCACAATGTTTTCCTTATTAGCCTGTTTTCTTTGTGGGTATCTGTTTAAGCATGTTGCAATTTTGGTAGGTCTTTGTTATATGGTACAGTAAGTTCACAGGCTGTTAAATCATGAGAATCGGTTGACTTAAAAGGTGCGTTTTGTGATAGTACAAAAGATCATGAGTAATTTAGTTCCTTACTGCGTGAATGTGATGTTAAGATTTTATGTGTAGTAGCTGTTATATTTTTTCCTAGAGTACTAGCTTTATTCCAATATCCAGACTTGCGCAACTCTGTGACAGGCTGTCTCTCATCTCGGTGCGCTAAATTTGGCCTTTTTGTATGCACATCAAGTAAAGAATCCTGGTTTTAGAATAACAGTTGTAGCACACCAGATGAGACACTAATAAAAGGCCTTGCCCAGTCCAGCTCGCTGCGGGGGGGTGGATGCCAAATGGGCCTCCAGCGCGCACTGACCCATTTTGTCAGGGAGACCCAGGGGTATCTCCACCTGGCTGAGCAGTGAGCGGTTCAAGGTGCAATGCAAAAAATTGAGATATTGTCTTAAATTGGTGTAAGTGTGATCCATCTGCATATTTGAACTTGGTATATGGTTTTCGTATCTGAGCTCAGTATTTTAGTTTGTATATTCATATTCGGTACCAAAAGAATCTTGTTTGGGGAGATAATTACAAAATGGGAACCGGTTCCACCGCTAAAATTCCACCTTGCTCCCCCTTAGGATGCATCCTTACACATTAAAGTAATCGCTTATATTGTTAGAAAAGCATTTAAATTGTTAAAATACTATGATAGATGTGAACTTGGGGTATTGTATGAAGTTATGAAGTTGTATTTAAAGGTTGCTGGAATGTGAACTGATTTGGATCTAGGACAATAGAATAATGGATTTATGTTTATTATACTGGTTTATACTCTAAATTGTAAAAGGTAAATGAAGCTAAGGAATGTGACTATTGCTGAGCTACTTGAAATTGCATATAAAGTGTATTATGGCTGAAATGAAATGGGAAAACAAAAGAGCAAAATATCCCAGGCCTGTGTGCAGCTCATTGTAACTGAGAAGTTTCCCAGAGCCTCCTACTTCGTACCAGCCAGTATGCCAGCTGCGTGACCTCGGTTACATCTACACTGCACAGAAAGAAAAAACAACTGGAAAAACCTGGCTGCCCGCTTTTAAAGCAGTGAAAGGGGGGTTCTCTCTCCCCCCACTGCAGCGATGTAATAGAATGGAGCCGTCCGAGGGTGAAGTTTAAAGGCATCCTGAGCAGACCCATAGTTCTAATGAAACTGGACAATTAAACCAAAAATTTGTTGATAGACTTATCCTATGGTAATTAATTGTACGAGACTTCTTAGTAAATTCACCATGCTAGAGACAACGAAAGAAAGGCCGTTTTTTGAGACAAATGGAATGCCAGATTTGGAACAAAGTTTTAATACATGAATTCTTGTATTTCCCCAAAAGTCCTATACCTCTCTTGGGTCAGGATTTGTTAAGTAAATTGTAAGCTCAAATAACGTTTTCTGAGAATTCTGTTTAGTTGCATATCCTAGAAGAAGGTGCTTGGATGGTGCAGATCTGCTTGTGCAAGTGAGAAATCTTCAAGGAACTTTTGAATGCTGTATTTCCACTAGTATTAACAGCCAATGTTTTTGATAAAGCAAATACTACACTGAGAAATCTGAAACAGGACTTCGATCCGGAAAGGGAAAACAATATCCAGTAAATATGACAGCCAAAATGGAGTTAGAAACTTTGAGGAATGAATTTATGACAACTTTACAGGATGACTGCATTTGATTGGACTTACAGATTTGTCTATGAAACACTTTGTAACTATGACCCAAAACCATGCTAAATCAGAAAGAACCTGCATTAGTTATGGTCAAATCACTAGTTAACGTTCAATGGAAAAGGCCACACCAATTGATAACCTGGGGGAGAGGTTATGCTTATGTTTTTACAGATCAAGAGCTGCAATGGTTGCCAGCACGAAACGTGAAACCTGTGTTATCTTCCTGATAACAGGAAGATAGATCTGTGAAGATAGAGCCTGACCAGGAATTCCTTCTAACGCTGTTGGAGGACTGTGTATTTTGGGACTATTAACTCTCTTAACGCCCAATGTATCTATGATAATAGATCACAAAAGAGCAAGACGAGAAAAACACTTTTATGGATTTACAGAATAAGTCGAGATCCATCCACGAGGAGATTAAACAACTTACGGACCATTCACAGAAGATCAGAGAGGATGTGGGCCTCTTTGGCTTAGAGGGCCTCATGAACTGGTTTGGACTAGGAGGATGGGTAAAAGGGCTTTTGCAGAGTGCTCTGGCTCTCTTAATCATAGTAGTAGTTGCATTAATATGCTTGAGTTGTGCTATATCATGTATTAAGAAGATTTTAGAGCAGACACTTGGGCAGGCTCTGCTCATTAAAAAAAAGAAAAAGGGGGAGATGTCGGGGATTTGCTCAAGGAGCACAGACATGAGTCCACCAAGCAACTGTACGAGCAGAGCCCATTTTAGTTGACATAAGTAGGGCTTAGTTAGCTTGTCTATTAGGCCGTGGGAAAGGGGGGAACGGAAAAGTACTGACTAAAGCAGGGTCAGGATATTTTTGAAGAGATAAGAGTCAGAAGAATGCGGGATGCGCATAGCTAGCTAAACCCAAGTAGGTGGAGTAAGTAAATGTGCTTAGCCTATTAGATAGAGACAAGTATGCATAATTATGGTATTTGGTATAAATGCACGCTATCTCGGGCAATAAAGTTGAAGTATGCTTTATCACTCATATTGAGTCGGACGCATTTCTTCCTCCGTCCGCTCGGGTCTGGAACTCTGATGGGATTTCTCTCTGCAAGAAAGGAAGAAGAAAGAAAGAAGAAAGAAAGAAAGAAGAAAGAAAGAGTAAAGAAAGAAGAAAGTAGAAAGAAAGAAGAAAGAAAGAAGAAAGAAAGAAAGTAGAAAGAAAGAAGAAAGAAAGAATAAAGAAAGAAAAAAGAAGAAAGAAGCAAGAAAGAAAGAAGAAAGAAGAAAGAAAGAAGTAAGAAAGAAGAAAGAAAGAAGAAAGAAAGAAGAAAGAAAGAAAGAAGAAAGAAAGAAGAATGAAAGAAGAAAGAAGAAAGAAAGAAGAAAGAAAAGGAAAGGAAGAAAGAAAGAAGAAAGAAATAAGAAAGAAAGAAAGAAGAATGAAAGAAAGAAGAAAGAAAGAAAGAAAGAAAGAAGAAAGAAAGAAGAAAGAAAGAAGAAAGAAAGAAGAAAAAGAAAGAAAGAAGAATGAATGAAAGAAGAAATAAAGAAAGAAGAAAGAAAAAGAAAGGTAGAAGAAAGAAAGAAGAAAGAAAGAAGAAAGTAAGAAAGAAAAAAGAAAGAAAGAAGTAAGAAAGAAGAAAGAAAGAAAGAAAGAAGAAAGAAGGAAGAAAGAAAGAAGAAAGAAAGAGGAAAGAAAGAAGTAAGAAAGAAGAAAGAAAGGAGAAAGAAAGAAGAAAGAAAGAAGAAAGAAAGAAAGAATAAAGAAAGAACAAGGAAAGAAGAAAGAAAGAAGAAAGAAAGAAGAAAGAAAGAAAGAAGAAAGAAAGAAGTAAGAAGTAAGAAAGAAAGAAAGAAGAAAGAAAGAAGAAAGAAAGAAGTAAGAAAGAAGTAAGAAAGAAGTAAGGAAGAAGAAATAAAGAAGAAAGAAGAAAGAAAGAAGAAAGAAAGAAAGAAGAAAGAAGTAAGAAAGAGGTAAGGAAGAAGAAATAAGAAAGAAGAAAGAAAGAAGAAAGGAAGAAGAAAGAAAGAAGAAAGAAAGGAAGAAGAAAGAAAGAAGTGAGAAAGAAAGAGGGAAGAAAGAAAGAAGAAAGAAATAATAAAGAAAGTAGTAAGAAAGAAGTAAGAAAGGAAGAAGAAAGAAAGAAGAAAGAATAAAAAAACAAGAAAGAAAGAAGAAAGAAAGAAGAAAGAAGAAAGAGAGAAGTAAGAAAGAAGTAAGAAAGAAGAAGAAAGAAAGAACAAAGAAGAAAGAAAGAAGAAAGAAAGAAAGAAGAAATAAAGATGAAAGAAAGAAGACAGAAAGAAAGAAGAAAGAAAGAAGAACGAAAGAAAGAAGAAAGAAAGAAGAAAGAAAGAAGAAAGAAAGAAGAAAGAAAGAAGGAAGAAAGAAGTAAGAAAGAAAGAACAAAGAAAGAACAAAGAAAGAAGAAAGGAAGAGGACAGAAAGAAGAAAGAAAGAAAGAAGAAAGAAAGAAGAAAGAAAGAAAGAAAGAAGAAAGAAAGAAGAAAGAAAGAAGAAAGAAAGAAGAAAGAAAGAAGAAAGAAAGAAGAAAGAAAGGAAGAAGAAAGGAAGAAGAAAGAAAGAAGAAAGAAAGAAGAAAGAAATAAGAATTAAAGAAAGAAGAAAGAAAGAAGTAAGAAAGAAGTAAGAAAGAAAGAACAAAGAAAGAAGAAAGAAAAAAGAAAGTGTCGGGGATTGGCTCAAGGAGCACAGACATGAGTCCACCAAGCAACTGTACGAGCAGAGCCCATTTTAGTTGACATAAGTAGGGCTTAGTTAGCTTGTCTATTAGGCCGTGGGAAAGGGGGGAACGGAAAAGTACTGACTAAAGCAGGGTCAGGATATTTTTGAAGAGATAAGAGTCAGAAGAATGCGGGATGCGCATAGCTAGCTAAACCCAAGTAGGTGGAGTAAGTAAATGTGCTTAGCCTATTAGATAGAGACAAGTATGCATAATTATGGTATTTGGTATAAATGCACGCTATCTCGGGCAATAAAGTTGAAGTATGCTTTATCACTCATATTGGGTCGGCCGCATTTCTTCCTCCGTCCGCTCGGGTCTGGAACTCTGATGGGATTTCTCTCTGCAATTGGCGCCCGAACCGGGGATCCGAAGTGGCGGATAGAAGCAAAAGGCGCCGGGAGAGCAGCGACCGGCGGGCAAGAGTGACCGAACACTGTGCTGCGGTGTGTCGACTCCGAAGCCTGAACCGACTGAAGTTCGCCAGTGCTGGGCTACAGGAAACAAGGGCTGCAAGAGGTCTCTTAATTTAGCAAGAGGTACCGTACTAAAGTGATGAATAACGGAGAAATAGATTAAAAATGATGAATAACGGAGAAATAGATAACAGAGAAACGGATTAAAAGTGATAGATAACAGAGAAACGGATTAAAAGTGATAGATAATAGAGAAACGGATTAAAAGTGATAGATAACAGAGAAACGGATTAAAAGTGATAAATAACGGAGAAACGGATTAAAAGTGATGAATAACGGAGAAACGGGTTAAAATGATGAATAACAGAGAAATGGATTTAGAAGTAGCCCTAGATTTATTACAAAGCTTTTTAGAAAAGCGGGGGGTTGATCATAGTTGCGTTAAACAGCTAGCTGGTCTAGTAGCAACGGGGAAAACTAAGGGGTGTTTTCAGGATCCTGATTTATTGTTTTATGAAGGAGAGTGGAGGAAATTGGGGGATGTGTTGTGGGATATGGTCATAGACGAGGATAAAACAGCTAAGAAACTGATGAAACCGTGGAGGGAAGTAATTAATAATATTAAGCGTTATAAAGTGGAAAAGAATTTAGCCGCGGTAGCTTCACAGAAACTCGGTAAAATGGAGCATTCCGCTCCGCGGATGGAAACGGGCATATCTGCGTTATCAGCGAAGAACCTTAAAAGACTATTAACTTGGTGCAGAGGCAATAGGTATCCTGCTGACCTGTCAGGAGTTTTTCAAATAGAGACTTGGAAAAAGATGGGAACTGTGTTGTGGAAGGCAATTAGTCACCGCGAAAGATATATTCTCGGCCTTGTAACCATCTGGAAACTGATAAATACTACAGTGAAGCAATTAAAACCTGAAAAGACTGTTACGAGCATTAGTGACTCAAAACTTGAACTTTGGGTGAGAACAGCAAGTCCAGAGGATTGGTGTCAGACAACTTACTCAAAGAACCTGTGAAAGCTGAGAATGCTAAAGTCGTAAACAAGTGTACTATCAGTTCTTTTACCAATTTTACCAATCTGCTTTTCCTGCATTTTAACCCTCTAACTTCCACGAGAGATCAGAAGAAGTCACTGAAAATAGAACTGGACAACAGAACTGTGTGACAGATTAGATCAGTTAACAGCAAGTGAATCTGACAGTCGGCAATGTGGTCATGATAATCGTGATGGGAAAAGGGGGTGCTCCTGGGGACTCAGGGTATAAAACTTAGAAGTTAAGGAAGCACTGGTTTTGGAATTGGCAGTAGAGAATGCTAAAGTTTGCTATCAACATGTTATTTGCGAGTTTTACAGTGCATATTATGTGCTGCTGTTTATTGCCTCTCTGAAAGTCAAGCAGCTTGTCAGGAATGTGAGTTAATTGTTTTACTGGTTGTTGTTAGAATTGTTTCTTTGTGGTATAAGTGCACCGTAAAACTTTCTCTCCACTTTTCCCACTCACGCTGCAAGCAGCCCTGTGCTTTTCCGTGGGGTCAGAAATTACTGTTTTCAGTCGTGTTCATAAAAAATCGGTATTGGGAGGTGTTTCAAAACATAGGGAAGCACTTGGAAATATGAGGAAAGAAGATCTTGTAAAATATTGTAATTAATGGTGGCTGCTGTATAAGTTAAATGATTGGGAAAAGTGTCCGGGGAATAGAATCTTGGAGTATAACACCTTGTTGCAATTAATGTTGTTTTTGGGGTGAGAAGAGTAAGACAAAATAAATCCCTACAAGAGATCATTAAATCATTTCAGACAGCTGAGAGAGAGTTAACTGATAACACGCAGGTCACAGTAAACTTGCCGAAGTCTGCACAATGTTTTCCTTATTAGCCTGTTTTCTTTGTGGGTATCTGTTTAAGCATGTTGCAATTTTGGTAGGTCTTTGTTATATGGTACAGTAAGTTCACAGGCTGTTAAATCATGAGAATCGGTTGACTTAAAAGGTGCGTTTTGTGATAGTACAAAAGATCATGAGTAATTTAGTTCCTTACTGCGTGAATGTGATGTTAAGATTTTATGTGTAGTAGCTGTTATATTTTTTCCTAGAGTACTAGCTTTATTCCAATATCCAGACTTGCGCAACTCTGTGACAGGCTGTCTCTCATCTCGGTGCGCTAAATTTGGCCTTTTTGTATGCACATCAAGTAAAGAATCCTGGTTTTAGAATAACAGTTGTAGCACACCAGATGAGACACTAATAAAAGGCCTTGCCCAGTCCAGCTTGCTGCGGGGGGGGGGCGGATGCCAAATGGGCCTCCAGCGCGCACTGACCCATTTTGTCAGGGAGACCCAGAGGTATCTCCACCTGGCTGAGCAGTGAGCGGTTCAAGGTGCAATGCAAAAAATTGAGATATTGTCTTAAATTGGTGTAAGTGTGATCCATCTGCTTATTTGAACTTGGTATATGGTTTTCGTATCTGAGCTCAGTATTTTAGTTTGCATATTCATATTCGGTACCAAAAGAATCTTGTTTGGGGAGATAATTGCAATGGGAACCGGTTCCACTGCTAAAATTCCACCTTGCTCCCCCTTAGGATGCATCCTTACACATTAAAGTAATCGCTTATATTGTTAGAAAAGCATTTAAATTGTTAAAATACTATGATAGATGTGAACTTGGGGTATTGTATGAAGTTATGAAGTTGTATTTAAAGGTTGCTGGAATGTGAACTGATTTGGATCTAGGACAATAGAATAATGGATTTATGTTTATTATACTGGTTTATACTATTTTTTGACATCTCTAAATTGTAAAAGGTAAATGGAGCTAAGGAATGTGACTATTGCTGAGCTACTTGAAATTGCATATAAAGTGTATTATGGCTGAAATGAAATGGGAAAACAAAAGAGCAAAATATCCCAGGCCTGTGTGCAGCTCATTGTAACTGAGAAGTTTCCCAGAGCCTCCTACTTCGTACCAGCCAGTATGCCAGCTGCGTGACCTCGGTTACATCTACACTGCACAGAAAGAAAAAACAACTGGAAAAACCTGGCTGCCCGCTTTTAAAGCAGTGAAAGGGGGGTTCTCTCTCCCCCCACTGCAGCGATGTAATAGAATGGAGCCGTCCGAGGGTGAAGTTTAAAGGCATCCTGAGCAGACCCATAGTTCTAATGAAACTGGACAATTAAACCAAAAATTTGTTGATAGACTTATCCTATGGTAATTAATTGTACGAGACTTCTTAGTAAATTCACCATGCTAGAGACAACGAAAGAAAGGCCGTTTTTTGAGACAAATGGAATGCCAGATTTGGAACAAAGTTTTAATACATGAATTCTTGTATTTGCCCAAAAGTCCTATACCTCTCTTGGGTCAGGATTTGTTAAGTAAATTGTAAGCTCAAATAACGTTTTCTGAGAATTCTGTTTAGTTGCATATCCTAGAAGAAGGTGCTTGGATGGTGCAGATCTGCTTGTGCAAGTGAGAAATCTTCAAGGAACTTTTGAATGCTGTATTTCCACTAGTATTAACAGCCAATGTTTTTGATAAAGCAAATACTACACTGAGAAATCTGAAACAGGACTTCGATCCGGAAAGGGAAAACAATATCCAGTAAATATGACAGCCAAAATGGAGTTAGAAACTTTGAGGAATGAATTTATGACAACTTTACAGGATGACTGCATTTGATTGGACTTACAGATTTGTCTATGAAACACTTTGTAACTATGACCCAAAACCATGCTAAATCAGAAAGAACCTGCATTAGTTATGGTCAAATCACTAGTTAACGTTCAATGGAAAAGGCCACACCAATTGATAACCTGGGGGAGAGGTTATGCTTATGTTTTTACAGATCAAGAGCTGCAATGGTTGCCAGCACGAAACGTGAAACCTGTGTTATCTTCCTGATAACAGGAAGATAGATCTGTGAAGATAGAGCCTGACCAGGAATTCCTTCTAACGCTGTTGGAGGACTGTGTATTTTGGGACTATTAACTCTCTTAACGCCCAATGTATCTATGATAATAGATCACAAAAGAGCAAGACGAGAAAAACACTTTTATGGATTTACAGAATAAGTCGAGATCCATCCACGAGGAGATTAAACAACTTACGGACCATTCACAGAAGATCAGAGAGGATGTGGGCCTCTTTGGCTTAGAGGGCCTCATGAACTGGTTTGGACTAGGAGGATGGGTAAAAGGGCTTTTGCAGAGTGCTCTGGCTCTCTTAATCATAGTAGTAGTTGCATTAATATGCTTGAGTTGTGCTATATCATGTATTAAGAAGATTTTAGAGCAGACACTTGGGCAGGCTCTGCTCATTAAAAAAAAGAAAAAGGGGGAGATGTCGGGGATTTGCTCAAGGAGCACAGACATGAGTCCACCAAGCAACTGTACGAGCAGAGCCCATTTTAGTTGACATAAGTAGGGCTTAGTTAGCTTGTCTATTAGGCCGTGGGAAAGGGGGGAACGGAAAAGTACTGACTAAAGCAGGGTCAGGATATTTTTGAAGAGATAAGAGTCAGAAGAATGCGGGATGCGCATAGCTAGCTAAACCCAAGTAGGTGGAGTAAGTAAATGTGCTTAGCCTATTAGATAGAGACAAGTATGCATAATTATGGTATTTGGTATAAATGCACGCTATCTCGGGCAATAAAGTTGAAGTATGCTTTATCACTCATATTGAGTCGGACGCATTTCTTCCTCCGTCCGCTCGGGTCTGGAACTCTGATGGGATTTCTCTCTGCAAGAAAGGAAGAAGAAAGAAAGAAGAAAGAAAGAAAGAAGAAAGAAAGAGTAAAGAAAGAAGAAAGTAGAAAGAAAGAAGAAAGAAAGAAGAAAGAAAGAAGAAAGAAAGAAAGTAGAAAGAAAGAAGAAAGAAAGAATAAAGAAAGAAAAAAGAAGAAAGAAGCAAGAAAGAAAGAAGAAAGAAGAAAGAAAGAAGTAAGAAAGAAGAAAGAAAGAAGAAAGAAAGAAGAAAGAAAGAAGAAAGAAAGAAGAAAGAAAGAAGAAAAAAAAAGAAGAAAGAACGAGGAAAGAAATAAGAAAGAAAGAAGAAAGAAAGAAAGAAGAAAGACAGAAGAAAGAAGTAAGAAAGAAGTAAGAAAGAAGTAAGAAAGAAAGAAGAAAGAAAGAAGAAAGAAAGAAAGAAAGAAGAAAGAAGTAAGAAGTAAGAAAGAAAGAAAGAAGAAAGAAAGAAGAAAGAAAGAAGTAAGAAAGAAGTAAGAAAGAAGTAAGAAAGAAGTAAGAGAGGAAAAAGAAATAAAGAAGAAAGAAAGAAATAAAGAAGGAATAAAGAAGGAAGAAAGAAGAAAGAAGAAAGAAAGAAGTAAGAAAGAAGTAAGAAAGAAAGAAAGAAAGAAAGAAGAAAGAAAGAAGAAAGAAAGAAAGAAGAAAGAAAGAAGAATGAAAGAAAGAAAGAAGAAAGAAAGAAGAAAGAAAAGGAAAGGAAGAAAGAAAGAAGAAAGAAATAAGAAAGAAAGAAAGAAGAATGAAAGAAAGAAGAAAGAAAGAAAGAAAGAAAGAAGAAAGAAAGAAGAAAGAAGAAAGAGAGAAGTAAGAAAGAAGTAAGAAAGAAGAAGAAAGAAAGAACAAAGAAGAAAGAAAGAAGAAAGAAAGAAAGAAGAAATAAAGATGAAAGAAAGAAGACAGAAAGAAAGAAGAAAGAAAGAAGAACGAAAGAAAGAAGAAAGAAAGAAGAAAGAAAGAAGAAAGAAAGAAGAAAGAAAGAAGTAAGAAAGAAAGAACAAAGAAAGAACAAAGAAAGAAGAAAGGAAGAGGACAGAAAGAAGAAAGAAAGAAAGAAGAAAGAAAGAAGAAAGAAAGAAAGAAAGAAGAAAGAAAGAAGAAAGAAAGAAGAAAGAAAGAAGAAAGAAAGAAGAAAGAAAGAAGAAAGAAAGGAAGAAGAAAGGAAGAAGAAAGAAAGAAGAAAGAAAGAAGAAAGAAATAAGAATTAAAGAAAGAAGAAAGAAAGAAGAAAGAAAGAACAAAGAAAGAAGAAAGAAAAAAGAAAGTGTCGGGGATTGGCTCAAGGAGCACAGACATGAGTCCACCAAGCAACTGTACGAGCAGAGCCCATTTTAGTTGACATAAGTAGGGCTTAGTTAGCTTGTCTATTAGGCCGTGGGAAAGGGGGGAACGGAAAAGTACTGACTAAAGCAGGGTCAGGATATTTTTGAAGAGATAAGAGTCAGAAGAATGCGGGATGCGCATAGCTAGCTAAACCCAAGTAGGTGGAGTAAGTAAATGTGCTTAGCCTATTAGATAGAGACAAGTATGCATAATTATGGTATTTGGTATAAATGCACGCTATCTCGGGCAATAAAGTTGAAGTATGCTTTATCACTCATATTGGGTCGGCCGCATTTCTTCCTCCGTCCGCTCGGGTCTGGAACTCTGATGGGATTTCTCTCTGCAATTGGCGCCCAAACCGGGGATCCGAAGTGGCGGATAGAAGCAAAAGGCGCCGGGAGAGCAGCGACCGGCGGGCAAGAGTGACCGAACACTGTGCTGCGGTGTGTCGACTCCGAAGCCTGAACCGACTGAAGTTCGCCAGTGCTGGGCTACAGGAAACAAGGGCTGCAAGAGGTCTCTTAATTTAGCAAGAGGTACCGTACTAAAGTGATGAATAACGGAGAAATAGATTAAAAATGATGAATAACGGAGAAATAGATAACAGAGAAACGGATTAAAAGTGATAGATAACAGAGAAACGGATTAAAAGTGATAGATAATAGAGAAACGGATTAAAAGTGATAGATAACAGAGAAACGGATTAAAAGTGATAAATAACGGAGAAACGGATTAAAAGTGATGAATAACGGAGAAACGGGTTAAAATGATGAATAACAGAGAAATGGATTTAGAAGTAGCCCTAGATTTATTACAAAGCTTTTTAGAAAAGCGGGGGGTTGATCATAGTTGCGTTAAACAGCTAGCTGGTCTAGTAGCAACGGGGAAAACTAAGGGGTGTTTTCAGGATCCTGATTTATTGTTTGATGAAGGAGAGTGGAGGAAATTGGGGGATGTGTTGTGGGATATGGTCATAGACGAGGATAAAACAGCTAAGAAACTGATGAAACCGTGGAGGGAAGTAATTAATAATATTAAGCGTTATAAAGTGGAAAAGAATTTAGCCGCGGTAGCTTCACAGAAACTCGGTAAAATGGAGCATTCCGCTCCGCGGATGGAAACGGGCATATCTGCGTTATCAGCGAAGAACCTTAAAAGACTATTAACTTGGTGCAGAGGCAATAGGTATCCTGCTGACCTGTCAGGAGTTTTTCAAATAGAGACTTGGAAAAAGATGGGAACTGTGTTGTGGAAGGCAATTAGTCACCGCGAAAGATATATTCTCGGCCTTGTAACCATCTGGAAACTGATAAATACTACAGTGAAGCAATTAAAACCTGAAAAGACTGTTACGAGCATTAGTGACTCAAAACTTGAACTTTGGGTGAGAACAGCAAGTCCAGAGGATTGGTGTCAGACAACTTACTCAAAGAACCTGTGAAAGCTGAGAATGCTAAAGTCGTAAACAAGTGTACTATCAGTTCTTTTACCAATTTTACCAATCTGCTTTTCCTGCATTTTAACCCTCTAACTTCCACGAGAGATCAGAAGAAGTCACTGAAAATAGAACTGGACAACAGAACTGTGTGACAGATTAGATCAGTTAACAGCAAGTGAATCTGACAGTCGGCAATGTGGTCATGATAATCGTGATGGGAAAAGGGGGTGCTCCTGGGGACTCAGGGTATAAAACTTAGAAGTTAAGGAAGCACTGGTTTTGGAATTGGCAGTAGAGAATGCTAAAGTTTGCTATCAACATGTTATTTGCGAGTTTTACAGTGCATATTATGTGCTGCTGTTTATTGCCTCTCTGAAAGTCAAGCAGCTTGTCAGGAATGTGAGTTAATTGTTTTACTGGTTGTTGTTAGAATTGTTTCTTTGTGGTATAAGTGCACCGTAAAACTTTCTCTCCACTTTTCCCACTCACGCTGCAAGCAGCCCTGTGCTTTTCCGTGGGGTCAGAAATTACTGTTTTCAGTCGTGTTCATAAAAAATCGGTATTGGGAGGTGTTTCAAAACATAGGGAAGCACTTGGAAATATGAGGAAAGAAGATCTTGTAAAATATTGTAATTAATGGTGGCTGCTGTATAAGTTAAATGATTGGGAAAAGTGTCCGGGGAATAGAATCTTGGAGTATAACACCTTGTTGCAATTAATGTTGTTTTTAGGGTGAGAAGAGTAAGACAAAATAAATCCCTACAAGAGATCATTAAATCATTTCAGACAGCTGAGAGAGAGTTAACTGATAACACGCAGGTCACAGTAAACTTGCCGAAGTCTGCACAATGTTTTCCTTATTAGCCTGTTTTCTTTGTGGGTATCTGTTTAAGCATGTTGCAATTTTGGTAGGTCTTTGTTATATGGTACAGTAAGTTCACAGGCTGTTAAATCATGAGAATCGGTTGACTTAAAAGGTGCGTTTTGTGATAGTACAAAAGATCATGAGTAATTTAGTTCCTTACTGCGTGAATGTGATGTTAAGATTTTATGTGTAGTAGCTGTTATATTTTTTCCTAGAGTACTAGCTTTATTCCAATATCCAGACTTGCGCAACTCTGTGACAGGCTGTCTCTCATCTCGGTGCGCTAAATTTGGCCTTTTTGTATGCACATCAAGTAAAGAATCCTGGTTTTAGAATAACAGTTGTAGCACACCAGATGAGACACTAATAAAAGGCCTTGCCCAGTCCAGCTTGCTGCGGGGGGGGGGGCGGATGCCAAATGGGCCTCCAGCGCGCACTGACCCATTTTGTCAGGGAGACCCAGAGGTATCTCCACCTGGCTGAGCAGTGAGCGGTTCAAGGTGCAATGCAAAAAATTGAGATATTGTCTTAAATTGGTGTAAGTGTGATCCATCTGCTTATTTGAACTTGGTATATGGTTTTCGTATCTGAGCTCAGTATTTTAGTTTGCATATTCATATTCGGTACCAAAAGAATCTTGTTTGGGGAGATAATTGCAATGGGAACCGGTTCCACTGCTAAAATTCCACCTTGCTCCCCCTTAGGATGCATCCTTACACATTAAAGTAATCGCTTATATTGTTAGAAAAGCATTTAAATTGTTAAAATACTATGATAGATGTGAACTTGGGGTATTGTATGAAGTTATGAAGTTGTATTTAAAGGTTGCTGGAATGTGAACTGATTTGGATCTAGGACAATAGAATAATGGATTTATGTTTATTATACTGGTTTATACTATTTTTTGACATCTCTAAATTGTAAATGGTAAATGGAGCTAAGGAATGTGACTATTGCTGAGCTACTTGAAATTGCATATAAAGTGTATTATGGCTGAAATGAAACGGGAAAACAAAAGAGCAAAATATCCCAGGCCTGTGTGCAGCTCATTGTAACTGAGAAGTTTCCCAGAGCCTCCTACTTCGTACCAGCCAGTATGCCAGCTGCGTGACCTCGGTTACATCTACACTGCACAGAAAGAAAAAACAACTGGAAAAACCTGGCTGCCCGCTTTTAAAGCAGTGAAAGGGGGGTTCTCTCTCCCCCCACTGCAGCGATGTAATAGAATGGAGCCGTCCGAGGGTGAAGTTTAAAGGCATCCTGAGCAGACCCATAGTTCTAATGAAACTGGACAATTAAACCAAAAATTTGTTGATAGACTTATCCTATGGTAATTAGTTGTACGAGACTTCTTAGTAAATTCACCATGCTAGAGACAACGAAAGAAAGGCCGTTTTTTGAGACAAATGGAATGCCAGATTTGGAACAAAGTTTTAATACATGAATTCTTGTATTTGCCCAAAAGTCCTATACCTCTCTTGGGTCAGGATTTGTTAAGTAAATTGTAAGCTCAAATAACGTTTTCTGAGAATTCTGTTTAGTTGCATATCCTAGAAGAAGGTGCTTGGATGGTGCAGATCTGCTTGTGCAAGTGAGAAATCTTCAAGGAACTTTTGAATGCTGTATTTCCACTAGTATTAACAGCCAATGTTTTTGATAAAGCAAATACTACACTGAGAAATCTGAAACAGGACTTCGATCCGGAAAGGGAAAACAATATCCAGTAAATATGACAGCCAAAATGGAGTTAGAAACTTTGAGGAATGAATTTATGACAACTTTACAGGATGACTGCATTTGATTGGACTTACAGATTTGTCTATGAAACACTTTGTAACTATGACCCAAAACCATGCTAAATCAGAAAGAACCTGCATTAGTTATGGTCAAATCACTAGTTAACGTTCAATGGAAAAGGCCACACCAATTGATAACCTGGGGGAGAGGTTATGCTTATGTTTTTACAGATCAAGAGCTGCAATGGTTGCCAGCACGAAACGTGAAACCTGTGTTATCTTCCTGACAATGATTGTTGCAGCTGCTGTGTTTTGGATGCCTGCACAGACAAAGACTAACATGTGGATTACTTTAGCCAACATGACTGACCATCTATATGCCTAGCTACGATGTCTCTGGAAAAAACGTTCCACACATGCTTGGTTGGTGTCTTCCTTGATGACTACAGCAGCATCACACGACTGTTTCAAATAGTGGTTGATGCAGAGGCATTGCAACGAACTGTAATAATACTAACACGGCACTTTGGATTAATTGCCACCTGGAAGCAGACATCGAACCACAGGAACTGGAATTGCTGGCATCTATGCCCATGGATGCTTGTATCCAGCCGGTTTGTGAAAAGTGTCAGAACAGTATACAAGAACATGAATGGACAAAACTACAAAATGTTAATGCTACCCTTGGTGACTACAGAAATGAAACTCGACGGTGTAATGCTTCACAAAAGAATGCAAGGGATGTCATTGACAGCGACCCTAAAACCTCCTGTATGGTGTATTCTTGATCTGTGAAGATAGAGCCTGACCAGGAATTCCTTCTAACGCTGTTGGAGGACTGTGTATTTTGGGACTATTAACTCTCTTAACGCCCAATGTATCTATGATAATAGATCACAAAAGAGCAAGACGAGAAAAACACTTTTATGGATTTACAGAATAAGTCGAGATCCATCCACGAGGAGATTAAACAACTTACGGACCATTCACAGAAGATCAGAGAGGATGTGGGCCTCTTTGGCTTAGAGGGCCTCATGAACTGGTTTGGACTAGGAGGATGGGTAAAAGGGCTTTTGCAGAGTGCTCTGGCTCTCTTAATCATAGTAGTAGTTGCATTAATATGCTTGAGTTGTGCTATATCATGTATTAAGAAGATTTTAGAGCAGACACTTGGGCAGGCTCTGCTCATTAAAAAAAAGAAAAAGGGGGAGATGTCGGGGATTTGCTCAAGGAGCACAGACATGAGTCCACCAAGCAACTGTACGAGCAGAGCCCATTTTAGTTGACATAAGTAGGGCTTAGTTAGCTTGTCTATTAGGCCGTGGGAAAGGGGGGAACGGAAAAGTACTGACTAAAGCAGGGTCAGGATATTTTTGAAGAGATAAGAGTCAGAAGAATGCGGGATGCGCATAGCTAGCTAAACCCAAGTAGGTGGAGTAAGTAAATGTGCTTAGCCTATTAGATAGAGACAAGTATGCATAATTATGGTATTTGGTATAAATGCACGCTATCTCGGGCAATAAAGTTGAAGTATGCTTTATCACTCATATTGAGTCGGACGCATTTCTTCCTCCGTCCGCTCGGGTCTGGAACTCTGATGGGATTTCTCTCTGCAAGAAAGGAATAAGAAAGAAAGAAGAAAGAAAGAAAGAAGAAAGAAAGAGTAAAGAAAGAAGAAAGTAGAAAGAAAGAAGAAAGAAAGAAGAAAGAAAGAAGAAAGAAAGAAAGTAGAAAGAAAGAAGAAAGAAAGAATAAAGAAAGAAAAAAGAAGAAAGAAGCAAGAAAGAAAGAAGAAAGAAGAAAGAAAGAAGTAAGAAAGAAGAAAGAAAGAAGAAGAAAGAAGAAAGAAAGAAAGAAGAAAGAAAGAAGAATGAAAGAAAGAAAGAAGAAAGAAAGAAGAAAGAAAAGGAAAGGAAGAAAGAAAGAAGAAAGAAATAAGAAAGAAAGAAAGAAGAATGAAAGAAAGAAGAAAGAAAGAAAGAAAGAAAGAAGAAAGAAAGAAGAAAGAAAGAAGAAAGAAAGAAGAAAAAGAAAGAAAGAAGAATGAATGAAAGAAGAAATAAAGAAAGAAGAAAGAAAAAGAAAGGTAGAAGAAAGAAAGAAAGAAGAAAGAAAGAAGAAAGTAAGAAAGAAAAAAGAAAGAAAGAAGTAAGAAAGAAGAAAGAAAGAAAGAAAGAAGAAAGAAGAAAGAAAGAAAGAAGATAGAAAGAGGAAAGAAAGAAGTAAGAAAGAAGAAAGAAAGTAGAAAGAAAGAAGAAAGAAAGAAGAAAGAAAGAAAGAATAAAGAAAGAACAAGGAAAGAAGAAAGAAAGAAGAAAGAAAGAAGAAAGAAAGAAAGAAGAAAGAAAGAAGTAAGAAGTAAGAAAGAAAGAAAGAAGAAAGAAAGAAGAAAGAAAGAAGTAAGAAAGAAGTAAGAAAGAAGTAAGGAAGAAGAAATAAAGAAGAAAGAAGAAAGAAAGAAAGAAGAAAGAAAGAAAGAAGAAAGAAGTAAGAAAGAAGTAAGGAAGAAGAAATAAGAAAGAAGAAAGAAAGAAGAAAGGAAGAAGAAAGAAAGAAGAAAGAAAGGAAGAAGAAAGAAAGAAGTGAGAAAGAAAGAGGGAAGAAAGAAAGAAGAAAGAAATAATAAAGAAAGTAGTAAGAAAGAAGTAAGAAAGGAAGAAGAAAGAAAGAAGAAAGAATAAAAAAACAAGAAAGAAAGAAGAAAGAAAGAAGAAAGAAGAAAGAGAGAAGTAAGAAAGAAGTAAGAAAGAAGAAGAAAGAAAGAACAAAGAAGAAAGAAAGAAGAAAGAAAGAAAGAAGAAATAAAGATGAAAGAAAGAAGACAGAAAGAAAGAAGAAAGAAAGAAGAACGAAAGAAAGAAGAAAGAAAGAAGAAAGAAAGAAGAAAGAAAGAAGAAAGAAAGAAGGAAGAAAGAAGTAAGAAAGAAAGAACAAAGAAAGAACAAAGAAAGAAGAAAGGAAGAGGACAGAAAGAAGAAAGAAAGAAAGAAGAAAGAAAGAAGAAAGAAAGAAAGAAAGAAGAAAGAAAGAAGAAAGAAAGAAGAAAGAAAGAAGAAAGAAAGAAGAAAGAAAGAAGAAAGAAAGGAAGAAGAAAGGAAGAAGAAAGAAAGAAGAAAGAAAGAAGAAAGAAATAAGAATTAAAGAAAGAAGAAAGAAAGAAGTAAGAAAGAAGTAAGAAAGAAAGAACAAAGAAAGAAGAAAGAAAAAAGAAAGTGTCGGGGATTGGCTCAAGGAGCACAGACATGAGTCCACCAAGCAACTGTACGAGCAGAGCCCATTTTAGTTGACATAAGTAGGGCTTAGTTAGCTTGTCTATTAGGCCGTGGGAAAGGGGGGAACGGAAAAGTACTGACTAAAGCAGGGTCAGGATATTTTTGAAGAGATAAGAGTCAGAAGAATGCGGGATGCGCATAGCTAGCTAAACCCAAGTAGGTGGAGTAAGTAAATGTGCTTAGCCTATTAGATAGAGACAAGTATGCATAATTATGGTATTTGGTATAAATGCACGCTATCTCGGGCAATAAAGTTGAAGTATGCTTTATCACTCATATTGGGTCGGCCGCATTTCTTCCTCCGTCCGCTCGGGTCTGGAACTCTGATGGGATTTCTCTCTGCAATTGGCGCCCGAACCGGGGATCCGAAGTGGCGGATAGAAGCAAAAGGCGCCGGGAGAGCAGCGACCGGCGGGCAAGAGTGACCGAACACTGTGCTGCGGTGTGTCGACTCCGAAGCCTGAACCGACTGAAGTTCGCCAGTGCTGGGCTACAGGAAACAAGGGCTGCAAGAGGTCTCTTAATTTAGCAAGAGGTACCGTACTAAAGTGATGAATAACGGAGAAATAGATTAAAAATGATGAATAACGGAGAAATAGATAACAGAGAAACGGATTAAAAGTGATAGATAACAGAGAAACGGATTAAAAGTGATAGATAATAGAGAAACGGATTAAAAGTGATAGATAACAGAGAAACGGATTAAAAGTGATAAATAACGGAGAAACGGATTAAAAGTGATGAATAACGGAGAAACGGGTTAAAATGATGAATAACAGAGAAATGGATTTAGAAGTAGCCCTAGATTTATTACAAAGCTTTTTAGAAAAGCGGGGGGTTGATCATAGTTGCGTTAAACAGCTAGCTGGTCTAGTAGCAACGGGGAAAACTAAGGGGTGTTTTCAGGATCCTGATTTATTGTTTGATGAAGGAGAGTGGAGGAAATTGGGGGATGTGTTGTGGGATATGGTCATAGACGAGGATAAAACAGCTAAGAAACTGATGAAACCGTGGAGGGAAGTAATTAATAATATTAAGCGTTATAAAGTGGAAAAGAATTTAGCCGCGGTAGCTTCACAGAAACTCGGTAAAATGGAGCATTCCGCTCCGCGGATGGAAACGGGCATATCTGCGTTATCAGCGAAGAACCTTAAAAGACTATTAACTTGGTGCAGAGGCAATAGGTATCCTGCTGACCTGTCAGGAGTTTTTCAAATAGAGACTTGGAAAAAGATGGGAACTGTGTTGTGGAAGGCAATTAGTCACCGCGAAAGATATATTCTCGGCCTTGTAACCATCTGGAAACTGATAAATACTACAGTGAAGCAATTAAAACCTGAAAAGACTGTTACGAGCATTAGTGACTCAAAACTTGAACTTTGGGTGAGAACAGCAAGTCCAGAGGATTGGTGTCAGACAACTTACTCAAAGAACCTGTGAAAGCTGAGAATGCTAAAGTCGTAAACAAGTGTACTATCAGTTCTTTTACCAATTTTACCAATCTGCTTTTCCTGCATTTTAACCCTCTAACTTCCACGAGAGATCAGAAGAAGTCACTGAAAATAGAACTGGACAACAGAACTGTGTGACAGATTAGATCAGTTAACAGCAAGTGAATCTGACAGTCGGCAATGTGGTCATGATAATCGTGATGGGAAAAGGGGGTGCTCCTGGGGACTCAGGGTATAAAACTTAGAAGTTAAGGAAGCACTGGTTTTGGAATTGGCAGTAGAGAATGCTAAAGTTTGCTATCAACATGTTATTTGCGAGTTTTACAGTGCATATTATGTGCTGCTGTTTATTGCCTCTCTGAAAGTCAAGCAGCTTGTCAGGAATGTGAGTTAATTGTTTTACTGGTTGTTGTTAGAATTGTTTCTTTGTGGTATAAGTGCACCGTAAAACTTTCTCTCCACTTTTCCCACTCACGCTGCAAGCAGCCCTGTGCTTTTCCGTGGGGTCAGAAATTACTGTTTTCAGTCGTGTTCATAAAAAATCGGTATTGGGAGGTGTTTCAAAACATAGGGAAGCACTTGGAAATATGAGGAAAGAAGATCTTGTAAAATATTGTAATTAATGGTGGCTGCTGTATAAGTTAAATGATTGGGAAAAGTGTCCGGGGAATAGAATCTTGGAGTATAACACCTTGTTGCAATTAATGTTGTTTTTGGGGTGAGAAGAGTAAGACAAAATAAATCCCTACAAGAGATCATTAAATCATTTCAGACAGCTGAGAGAGAGTTAACTGATAACACGCAGGTCACAGTAAACTTGCCGAAGTCTGCACAATGTTTTCCTTATTAGCCTGTTTTCTTTGTGGGTATCTGTTTAAGCATGTTGCAATTTTGGTAGGTCTTTGTTATATGGTACAGTAAGTTCACAGGCTGTTAAATCATGAGAATCGGTTGACTTAAAAGGTGCGTTTTGTGATAGTACAAAAGATCATGAGTAATTTAGTTCCTTACTGCGTGAATGTGATGTTAAGATTTTATGTGTAGTAGCTGTTATATTTTTTCCTAGAGTACTAGCTTTATTCCAATATCCAGACTTGCGCAACTCTGTGACAGGCTGTCTCTCATCTCGGTGCGCTAAATTTGGCCTTTTTGTATGCACATCAAGTAAAGAATCCTGGTTTTAGAATAACAGTTGTAGCACACCAGATGAGACACTAATAAAAGGCCTTGCCCAGTCCAGCTCGCTGCGGGGGGGTGGATGCCAAATGGGCCTCCAGCGCGCACTGACCCATTTTGTCAGGGAGACCCAGGGGTATCTCCACCTGGCTGAGCAGTGAGCGGTTCAAGGTGCAATGCAAAAAATTGAGATATTGTCTTAAATTGGTGTAAGTGTGATCCATCTGCATATTTGAACTTGGTATATGGTTTTCGTATCTGAGCTCAGTATTTTAGTTTGTATATTCATATTCGGTACCAAAAGAATCTTGTTTGGGGAGATAATTACAAAATGGGAACCGGTTCCACCGCTAAAATTCCACCTTGCTCCCCCTTAGGATGCATCCTTACACATTAAAGTAATCGCTTATATTGTTAGAAAAGCATTTAAATTGTTAAAATACTATGATAGATGTGAACTTGGGGTATTGTATGAAGTTATGAAGTTGTATTTAAAGGTTGCTGGAATGTGAACTGATTTGGATCTAGGACAATAGAATAATGGATTTATGTTTATTATACTGGTTTATACTCTAAATTGTAAAAGGTAAATGAAGCTAAGGAATGTGACTATTGCTGAGCTACTTGAAATTGCATATAAAGTGTATTATGGCTGAAATGAAATGGGAAAACAAAAGAGCAAAATATCCCAGGCCTGTGTGCAGCTCATTGTAACTGAGAAGTTTCCCAGAGCCTCCTACTTCGTACCAGCCAGTATGCCAGCTGCGTGACCTCGGTTACATCTACACTGCACAGAAAGAAAAAACAACTGGAAAAACCTGGCTGCCCGCTTTTAAAGCAGTGAAAGGGGGGTTCTCTCTCCCCCCACTGCAGCGATGTAATAGAATGGAGCCGTCCGAGGGTGAAGTTTAAAGGCATCCTGAGCAGACCCATAGTTCTAATGAAACTGGACAATTAAACCAAAAATTTGTTGATAGACTTATCCTATGGTAATTAATTGTACGAGACTTCTTAGTAAATTCACCATGCTAGAGACAACGAAAGAAAGGCCGTTTTTTGAGACAAATGGAATGCCAGATTTGGAACAAAGTTTTAATACATGAATTCTTGTATTTCCCCAAAAGTCCTATACCTCTCTTGGGTCAGGATTTGTTAAGTAAATTGTAAGCTCAAATAACGTTTTCTGAGAATTCTGTTTAGTTGCATATCCTAGAAGAAGGTGCTTGGATGGTGCAGATCTGCTTGTGCAAGTGAGAAATCTTCAAGGAACTTTTGAATGCTGTATTTCCACTAGTATTAACAGCCAATGTTTTTGATAAAGCAAATACTACACTGAGAAATCTGAAACAGGACTTCGATCCGGAAAGGGAAAACAATATCCAGTAAATATGACAGCCAAAATGGAGTTAGAAACTTTGAGGAATGAATTTATGACAACTTTACAGGATGACTGCATTTGATTGGACTTACAGATTTGTCTATGAAACACTTTGTAACTATGACCCAAAACCATGCTAAATCAGAAAGAACCTGCATTAGTTATGGTCAAATCACTAGTTAACGTTCAATGGAAAAGGCCACACCAATTGATAACCTGGGGGAGAGGTTATGCTTATGTTTTTACAGATCAAGAGCTGCAATGGTTGCCAGCACGAAACGTGAAACCTGTGTTATCTTCCTGATAACAGGAAGATAGATCTGTGAAGATAGAGCCTGACCAGGAATTCCTTCTAACGCTGTTGGAGGACTGTGTATTTTGGGACTATTAACTCTCTTAACGCCCAATGTATCTATGATAATAGATCACAAAAGAGCAAGACGAGAAAAACACTTTTATGGATTTACAGAATAAGTCGAGATCCATCCACGAGGAGATTAAACAACTTACGGACCATTCACAGAAGATCAGAGAGGATGTGGGCCTCTTTGGCTTAGAGGGCCTCATGAACTGGTTTGGACTAGGAGGATGGGTAAAAGGGCTTTTGCAGAGTGCTCTGGCTCTCTTAATCATAGTAGTAGTTGCATTAATATGCTTGAGTTGTGCTATATCATGTATTAAGAAGATTTTAGAGCAGACACTTGGGCAGGCTCTGCTCATTAAAAAAAAGAAAAAGGGGGAGATGTCGGGGATTTGCTCAAGGAGCACAGACATGAGTCCACCAAGCAACTGTACGAGCAGAGCCCATTTTAGTTGACATAAGTAGGGCTTAGTTAGCTTGTCTATTAGGCCGTGGGAAAGGGGGGAACGGAAAAGTACTGACTAAAGCAGGGTCAGGATATTTTTGAAGAGATAAGAGTCAGAAGAATGCGGGATGCGCATAGCTAGCTAAACCCAAGTAGGTGGAGTAAGTAAATGTGCTTAGCCTATTAGATAGAGACAAGTATGCATAATTATGGTATTTGGTATAAATGCACGCTATCTCGGGCAATAAAGTTGAAGTATGCTTTATCACTCATATTGAGTCGGACGCATTTCTTCCTCCGTCCGCTCGGGTCTGGAACTCTGATGGGATTTCTCTCTGCAAGAAAGGAAGAAGAAAGAAAGAAGAAAGAAAGAAAGAAGAAAGAAAGAGTAAAGAAAGAAGAAAGTAGAAAGAAAGAAGAAAGAAAGAAGAAAGAAAGAAAGTAGAAAGAAAGAAGAAAGAAAGAATAAAGAAAGAAAAAAGAAGAAAGAAGCAAGAAAGAAAGAAGAAAGAAGAAAGAAAGAAGTAAGAAAGAAGAAAGAAAGAAGAAAGAAAGAAGAAAGAAAGAAAGAAGAAAGAAAGAAGAATGAAAGAAAGAAAGAAGAAAGAAAGAAGAAAGAAAAGGAAAGGAAGAAAGAAAGAAGAAAGAAATAAGAAAGAAAGAAAGAAGAATGAAAGAAAGAAGAAAGAAAGAAAGAAAGAAAGAAGAAAGAAAGAAGAAAGAAAGAAGAAAGAAAGAAGAAAAAGAAAGAAAGAAGAATGAATGAAAGAAGAAATAAAGAAAGAAGAAAGAAAAAGAAAGGTAGAAGAAAGATAGAAGAAAGAAAGAAGAAAGTAAGAAAGAAAAAAGAAAGAAAGAAGTAAGAAAGAAGAAAGAAAGAAAGAAAGAAGAAAGAAGGAAGAAAGAAAGAAGAAAGAAAGAGGAAAGAAAGAAGTAAGAAAGAAGAAAGAAAGGAGAAAGAAAGAAGAAAGAAAGAAGAAAGAAAGAAAGAATAAAGAAAGAACAAGGAAAGAAGAAAGAAAGAAGAAAGAAAGAAGAAAGAAAGAAAGAAGAAAGAAAGAAGTAAGAAGTAAGAAAGAAAGAAAGAAGAAAGAAAGAAGAAAGAAAGAAGTAAGAAAGAAGTAAGAAAGAAGTAAGGAAGAAGAAATAAAGAAGAAAGAAGAAAGAAAGAAGAAAGAAAGAAAGAAGAAAGAAGTAAGAAAGAGGTAAGGAAGAAGAAATAAGAAAGAAGAAAGAAAGAAGAAAGGAAGAAGAAAGAAAGAAGAAAGAAAGGAAGAAGAAAGAAAGAAGTGAGAAAGAAAGAGGGAAGAAAGAAAGAAGAAAGAAATAATAAAGAAAGTAGTAAGAAAGAAGTAAGAAAGGAAGAAGAAAGAAAGAAGAAAGAATAAAAAAACAAGAAAGAAAGAAGAAAGAAAGAAGAAAGAAGAAAGAGAGAAGTAAGAAAGAAGTAAGAAAGAAGAAGAAAGAAAGAACAAAGAAGAAAGAAAGAAGAAAGAAAGAAAGAAGAAATAAAGATGAAAGAAAGAAGACAGAAAGAAAGAAGAAAGAAAGAAGAACGAAAGAAAGAAGAAAGAAAGAAGAAAGAAAGAAGAAAGAAAGAAGAAAGAAAGAAGGAAGAAAGAAGTAAGAAAGAAAGAACAAAGAAAGAACAAAGAAAGAAGAAAGGAAGAGGACAGAAAGAAGAAAGAAAGAAAGAAGAAAGAAAGAAGAAAGAAAGAAAGAAAGAAGAAAGAAAGAAGAAAGAAAGAAGAAAGAAAGAAGAAAGAAAGAAGAAAGAAAGAAGAAAGAAAGGAAGAAGAAAGGAAGAAGAAAGAAAGAAGAAAGAAAGAAGAAAGAAATAAGAATTAAAGAAAGAAGAAAGAAAGAAGTAAGAAAGAAGTAAGAAAGAAAGAACAAAGAAAGAAGAAAGAAAAAAGAAAGTGTCGGGGATTGGCTCAAGGAGCACAGACATGAGTCCACCAAGCAACTGTACGAGCAGAGCCCATTTTAGTTGACATAAGTAGGGCTTAGTTAGCTTGTCTATTAGGCCGTGGGAAAGGGGGGAACGGAAAAGTACTGACTAAAGCAGGGTCAGGATATTTTTGAAGAGATAAGAGTCAGAAGAATGCGGGATGCGCATAGCTAGCTAAACCCAAGTAGGTGGAGTAAGTAAATGTGCTTAGCCTATTAGATAGAGACAAGTATGCATAATTATGGTATTTGGTATAAATGCACGCTATCTCGGGCAATAAAGTTGAAGTATGCTTTATCACTCATATTGGGTCGGCCGCATTTCTTCCTCCGTCCGCTCGGGTCTGGAACTCTGATGGGATTTCTCTCTGCAATTGGCGCCCGAACCGGGGATCCGAAGTGGCGGATAGAAGCAAAAGGCGCCGGGAGAGCAGCGACCGGCGGGCAAGAGTGACCGAACACTGTGCTGCGGTGTGTCGACTCCGAAGCCTGAACCGACTGAAGTTCGCCAGTGCTGGGCTACAGGAAACAAGGGCTGCAAGAGGTCTCTTAATTTAGCAAGAGGTACCGTACTAAAGTGATGAATAACGGAGAAATAGATTAAAAATGATGAATAACGGAGAAATAGATAACAGAGAAACGGATTAAAAGTGATAGATAACAGAGAAACGGATTAAAAGTGATAGATAATAGAGAAACGGATTAAAAGTGATAGATAACAGAGAAACGGATTAAAAGTGATAAATAACGGAGAAACGGATTAAAAGTGATGAATAACGGAGAAACGGGTTAAAATGATGAATAACAGAGAAATGGATTTAGAAGTAGCCCTAGATTTATTACAAAGCTTTTTAGAAAAGCGGGGGGTTGATCATAGTTGCGTTAAACAGCTAGCTGGTCTAGTAGCAACGGGGAAAACTAAGGGGTGTTTTCAGGATCCTGATTTATTGTTTGATGAAGGAGAGTGGAGGAAATTGGGGGATGTGTTGTGGGATATGGTCATAGACGAGGATAAAACAGCTAAGAAACTGATGAAACCGTGGAGGGAAGTAATTAATAATATTAAGCGTTATAAAGTGGAAAAGAATTTAGCCGCGGTAGCTTCACAGAAACTCGGTAAAATGGAGCATTCCGCTCCGCGGATGGAAACGGGCATATCTGCGTTATCAGCGAAGAACCTTAAAAGACTATTAACTTGGTGCAGAGGCAATAGGTATCCTGCTGACCTGTCAGGAGTTTTTCAAATAGAGACTTGGAAAAAGATGGGAACTGTGTTGTGGAAGGCAATTAGTCACCGCGAAAGATATATTCTCGGCCTTGTAACCATCTGGAAACTGATAAATACTACAGTGAAGCAATTAAAACCTGAAAAGACTGTTACGAGCATTAGTGACTCAAAACTTGAACTTTGGGTGAGAACAGCAAGTCCAGAGGATTGGTGTCAGACAACTTACTCAAAGAACCTGTGAAAGCTGAGAATGCTAAAGTCGTAAACAAGTGTACTATCAGTTCTTTTACCAATTTTACCAATCTGCTTTTCCTGCATTTTAACCCTCTAACTTCCACGAGAGATCAGAAGAAGTCACTGAAAATAGAACTGGACAACAGAACTGTGTGACAGATTAGATCAGTTAACAGCAAGTGAATCTGACAGTCGGCAATGTGGTCATGATAATCGTGATGGGAAAAGGGGGTGCTCCTGGGGACTCAGGGTATAAAACTTAGAAGTTAAGGAAGCACTGGTTTTGGAATTGGCAGTAGAGAATGCTAAAGTTTGCTATCAACATGTTATTTGCGAGTTTTACAGTGCATATTATGTGCTGCTGTTTATTGCCTCTCTGAAAGTCAAGCAGCTTGTCAGGAATGTGAGTTAATTGTTTTACTGGTTGTTGTT
The DNA here is from genome assembly GCF_036013475.1 of Columba livia. Classification (NCBI taxonomy): domain Eukaryota; kingdom Metazoa; phylum Chordata; class Aves; order Columbiformes; family Columbidae; genus Columba; species Columba livia. Next base: position 940,863 of record NW_027043037.1, read on the forward strand.
AGAATTGTTTCTTTGTGGTATAAGTGCACCGTAAAACTTTCTCTCCACTTTTCCCACTCACGCTGCAAGCAGCCCTGTGCTTTTCCGTGGGGTCAGAAATTACTGTTTTCAGTCGTGTTCATAAAAAATCGGTATTGGGAGGTGTTTCAAAACATAGGGAAGCACTTGGAAATATGAGGAAAGAAGATCTTGTAAAATATTGTAATTAATGGTGGCTGCTGTATAAGTTAAATGATTGGGAAAAGTGTCCGGGGAATAGAATCTTGGAGTATAACACCTTGTTGCAATTAATGTTGTTTTTGGGGTGAGAAGAGTAAGACAAAATAAATCCCTACAAGAGATCATTAAATCATTTCAGACAGCTGAGAGAGAGTTAACTGATAACACGCAGGTCACAGTAAACTTGCCGAAGTCTGCACAATGTTTTCCTTATTAGCCTGTTTTCTTTGTGGGTATCTGTTTAAGCATGTTGCAATTTTGGTAGGTCTTTGTTATATGGTACAGTAAGTTCACAGGCTGTTAAATCATGAGAATCGGTTGACTTAAAAGGTGCGTTTTGTGATAGTACAAAAGATCATGAGTAATTTAGTTCCTTACTGCGTGAATGTGATGTTAAGATTTTATGTGTAGTAGCTGTTATATTTTTTCCTAGAGTACTAGCTTTATTCCAATATCCAGACTTGCGCAACTCTGTGACAGGCTGTCTCTCATCTCGGTGCGCTAAATTTGGCCTTTTTGTATGCACATCAAGTAAAGAATCCTGGTTTTAGAATAACAGTTGTAGCACACCAGATGAGACACTAATAAAAGGCCTTGCCCAGTCCAGCTTGCTGCGGGGGGGGGGCGGATGCCAAATGGGCCTCCAGCGCGCACTGACCCATTTTGTCAGGGAGACCCAGAGGTATCTCCACCTGGCTGAGCAGTGAGCGGTTCAAGGTGCAATGCAAAAAATTGAGATATTGTCTTAAATTGGTGTAAGTGTGATCCATCTGCTTATTTGAACTTGGTATATGGTTTTCGTATCTGAGCTCAGTATTTTAGTTTGCATATTCATATTCGGTACCAAAAGAATCTTGTTTGGGGAGATAATTGCAATGGGAACCGGTTCCACTGCTAAAATTCCACCTTGCTCCCCCTTAGGATGCATCCTTACACATTAAAGTAATCGCTTATATTGTTAGAAAAGCATTTAAATTGTTAAAATACTATGATAGATGTGAACTTGGGGTATTGTATGAAGTTATGAAGTTGTATTTAAAGGTTGCTGGAATGTGAACTGATTTGGATCTAGGACAATAGAATAATGGATTTATGTTTATTATACTGGTTTATACTATTTTTTGACATCTCTAAATTGTAAAAGGTAAATGGAGCTAAGGAATGTGACTATTGCTGAGCTACTTGAAATTGCATATAAAGTGTATTATGGCTGAAATGAAATGGGAAAACAAAAGAGCAAAATATCCCAGGCCTGTGTGCAGCTCATTGTAACTGAGAAGTTTCCCAGAGCCTCCTACTTCGTACCAGCCAGTATGCCAGCTGCGTGACCTCGGTTACATCTACACTGCACAGAAAGAAAAAACAACTGGAAAAACCTGGCTGCCCGCTTTTAAAGCAGTGAAAGGGGGGTTCTCTCTCCCCCCACTGCAGCGATGTAATAGAATGGAGCCGTCCGAGGGTGAAGTTTAAAGGCATCCTGAGCAGACCCATAGTTCTAATGAAACTGGACAATTAAACCAAAAATTTGTTGATAGACTTATCCTATGGTAATTAATTGTACGAGACTTCTTAGTAAATTCACCATGCTAGAGACAACGAAAGAAAGGCCGTTTTTTGAGACAAATGGAATGCCAGATTTGGAACAAAGTTTTAATACATGAATTCTTGTATTTGCCCAAAAGTCCTATACCTCTCTTGGGTCAGGATTTGTTAAGTAAATTGTAAGCTCAAATAACGTTTTCTGAGAATTCTGTTTAGTTGCATATCCTAGAAGAAGGTGCTTGGATGGTGCAGATCTGCTTGTGCAAGTGAGAAATCTTCAAGGAACTTTTGAATGCTGTATTTCCACTAGTATTAACAGCCAATGTTTTTGATAAAGCAAATACTACACTGAGAAATCTGAAACAGGACTTCGATCCGGAAAGGGAAAACAATATCCAGTAAATATGACAGCCAAAATGGAGTTAGAAACTTTGAGGAATGAATTTATGACAACTTTACAGGATGACTGCATTTGATTGGACTTACAGATTTGTCTATGAAACACTTTGTAACTATGACCCAAAACCATGCTAAATCAGAAAGAACCTGCATTAGTTATGGTCAAATCACTAGTTAACGTTCAATGGAAAAGGCCACACCAATTGATAACCTGGGGGAGAGGTTATGCTTATGTTTTTACAGATCAAGAGCTGCAATGGTTGCCAGCACGAAACGTGAAACCTGTGTTATCTTCCTGATAACAGGAAGATAGATCTGTGAAGATAGAGCCTGACCAGGAATTCCTTCTAACGCTGTTGGAGGACTGTGTATTTTGGGACTATTAACTCTCTTAACGCCCAATGTATCTATGATAATAGATCACAAAAGAGCAAGACGAGAAAAACACTTTTATGGATTTACAGAATAAGTCGAGATCCATCCACGAGGAGATTAAACAACTTACGGACCATTCACAGAAGATCAGAGAGGATGTGGGCCTCTTTGGCTTAGAGGGCCTCATGAACTGGTTTGGACTAGGAGGATGGGTAAAAGGGCTTTTGCAGAGTGCTCTGGCTCTCTTAATCATAGTAGTAGTTGCATTAATATGCTTGAGTTGTGCTATATCATGTATTAAGAAGATTTTAGAGCAGACACTTGGGCAGGCTCTGCTCATTAAAAAAAAGAAAAAGGGGGAGATGTCGGGGATTTGCTCAAGGAGCACAGACATGAGTCCACCAAGCAACTGTACGAGCAGAGCCCATTTTAGTTGACATAAGTAGGGCTTAGTTAGCTTGTCTATTAGGCCGTGGGAAAGGGGGGAACGGAAAAGTACTGACTAAAGCAGGGTCAGGATATTTTTGAAGAGATAAGAGTCAGAAGAATGCGGGATGCGCATAGCTAGCTAAACCCAAGTAGGTGGAGTAAGTAAATGTGCTTAGCCTATTAGATAGAGACAAGTATGCATAATTATGGTATTTGGTATAAATGCACGCTATCTCGGGCAATAAAGTTGAAGTATGCTTTATCACTCATATTGAGTCGGACGCATTTCTTCCTCCGTCCGCTCGGGTCTGGAACTCTGATGGGATTTCTCTCTGCAAGAAAGGAAGAAGAAAGAAAGAAGAAAGAAAGAAAGAAGAAAGAAAGAGTAAAGAAAGAAGAAAGTAGAAAGAAAGAAGAAAGAAAGAAGAAAGAAAGAAGAAAGAAAGAAAGTAGAAAGAAAGAAGAAAGAAAGAATAAAGAAAGAAAAAAGAAGAAAGAAGCAAGAAAGAAAGAAGAAAGAAGAAAGAAAGAAGTAAGAAAGAAGAAAGAAAGAAGAAAGAAAGAAGAAAGAAAGAAGAAAGAAAGAAGAAAGAAAGAAGAAAAAAAAAGAAGAAAGAACGAGGAAAGAAATAAGAAAGAAAGAAGAAAGAAAGAAAGAAGAAAGACAGAAGAAAGAAGTAAGAAAGAAGTAAGAAAGAAGTAAGAAAGAAAGAAGAAAGAAAGAAGAAAGAAAGAAAGAAAGAAGAAAGAAGTAAGAAGTAAGAAAGAAAGAAAGAAGAAAGAAAGAAGAAAGAAAGAAGTAAGAAAGAAGTAAGAAAGAAGTAAGAAAGAAGTAAGAGAGGAAAAAGAAATAAAGAAGAAAGAAAGAAATAAAGAAGGAATAAAGAAGGAAGAAAGAAGAAAGAAGAAAGAAAGAAGTAAGAAAGAAGTAAGAAAGAAAGAAAGAAAGAAAGAAGAAAGAAAGAAGAAAGAAAGAAAGAAGAAAGAAAGAAGAATGAAAGAAAGAAAGAAGAAAGAAAGAAGAAAGAAAAGGAAAGGAAGAAAGAAAGAAGAAAGAAATAAGAAAGAAAGAAAGAAGAATGAAAGAAAGAAGAAAGAAAGAAAGAAAGAAAGAAGAAAGAAAGAAGAAAGAAGAAAGAGAGAAGTAAGAAAGAAGTAAGAAAGAAGAAGAAAGAAAGAACAAAGAAGAAAGAAAGAAGAAAGAAAGAAAGAAGAAATAAAGATGAAAGAAAGAAGACAGAAAGAAAGAAGAAAGAAAGAAGAACGAAAGAAAGAAGAAAGAAAGAAGAAAGAAAGAAGAAAGAAAGAAGAAAGAAAGAAGGAAGAAAGAAGTAAGAAAGAAAGAACAAAGAAAGAACAAAGAAAGAAGAAAGGAAGAGGACAGAAAGAAGAAAGAAAGAAAGAAGAAAGAAAGAAGAAAGAAAGAAAGAAAGAAGAAAGAAAGAAGAAAGAAAGAAGAAAGAAAGAAGAAAGAAAGAAGAAAGAAAGAAGAAAGAAAGGAAGAAGAAAGGAAGAAGAAAGAAAGAAGAAAGAAAGAAGAAAGAAATAAGAATTAAAGAAAGAAGAAAGAAAGAAGAAAGAAAGAACAAAGAAAGAAGAAAGAAAAAAGAAAGTGTCGGGGATTGGCTCAAGGAGCACAGACATGAGTCCACCAAGCAACTGTACGAGCAGAGCCCATTTTAGTTGACATAAGTAGGGCTTAGTTAGCTTGTCTATTAGGCCGTGGGAAAGGGGGGAACGGAAAAGTACTGACTAAAGCAGGGTCAGGATATTTTTGAAGAGATAAGAGTCAGAAGAATGCGGGATGCGCATAGCTAGCTAAACCCAAGTAGGTGGAGTAAGTAAATGTGCTTAGCCTATTAGATAGAGACAAGTATGCATAATTATGGTATTTGGTATAAATGCACGCTATCTCGGGCAATAAAGTTGAAGTATGCTTTATCACTCATATTGGGTCGGCCGCATTTCTTCCTCCGTCCGCTCGGGTCTGGAACTCTGATGGGATTTCTCTCTGCAATTGGCGCCCGAACCGGGGATCCGAAGTGGCGGATAGAAGCAAAAGGCGCCGGGAGAGCAGCGACCGGCGGGCAAGAGTGACCGAACACTGTGCTGCGGTGTGTCGACTCCGAAGCCTGAACCGACTGAAGTTCGCCAGTGCTGGGCTACAGGAAACAAGGGCTGCAAGAGGTCTCTTAATTTAGCAAGAGGTACCGTACTAAAGTGATGAATAACGGAGAAATAGATTAAAAATGATGAATAACGGAGAAATAGATAACAGAGAAACGGATTAAAAGTGATAGATAACAGAGAAACGGATTAAAAGTGATAGATAATAGAGAAACGGATTAAAAGTGATAGATAACAGAGAAACGGATTAAAAGTGATAAATAACGGAGAAACGGATTAAAAGTGATGAATAACGGAGAAACGGGTTAAAATGATGAATAACAGAGAAATGGATTTAGAAGTAGCCCTAGATTTATTACAAAGCTTTTTAGAAAAGCGGGGGGTTGATCATAGTTGCGTTAAACAGCTAGCTGGTCTAGTAGCAACGGGGAAAACTAAGGGGTGTTTTCAGGATCCTGATTTATTGTTTGATGAAGGAGAGTGGAGGAAATTGGGGGATGTGTTGTGGGATATGGTCATAGACGAGGATAAAACAGCTAAGAAACTGATGAAACCGTGGAGGGAAGTAATTAATAATATTAAGCGTTATAAAGTGGAAAAGAATTTAGCCGCGGTAGCTTCACAGAAACTCGGTAAAATGGAGCATTCCGCTCCGCGGATGGAAACGGGCATATCTGCGTTATCAGCGAAGAACCTTAAAAGACTATTAACTTGGTGCAGAGGCAATAGGTATCCTGCTGACCTGTCAGGAGTTTTTCAAATAGAGACTTGGAAAAAGATGGGAACTGTGTTGTGGAAGGCAATTAGTCACCGCGAAAGATATATTCTCGGCCTTGTAACCATCTGGAAACTGATAAATACTACAGTGAAGCAATTAAAACCTGAAAAGACTGTTACGAGCATTAGTGACTCAAAACTTGAACTTTGGGTGAGAACAGCAAGTCCAGAGGATTGGTGTCAGACAACTTACTCAAAGAACCTGTGAAAGCTGAGAATGCTAAAGTCGTAAACAAGTGTACTATCAGTTCTTTTACCAATTTTACCAATCTGCTTTTCCTGCATTTTAACCCTCTAACTTCCACGAGAGATCAGAAGAAGTCACTGAAAATAGAACTGGACAACAGAACTGTGTGACAGATTAGATCAGTTAACAGCAAGTGAATCTGACAGTCGGCAATGTGGTCATGATAATCGTGATGGGAAAAGGGGGTGCTCCTGGGGACTCAGGGTATAAAACTTAGAAGTTAAGGAAGCACTGGTTTTGGAATTGGCAGTAGAGAATGCTAAAGTTTGCTATCAACATGTTATTTGCGAGTTTTACAGTGCATATTATGTGCTGCTGTTTATTGCCTCTCTGAAAGTCAAGCAGCTTGTCAGGAATGTGAGTTAATTGTTTTACTGGTTGTTGTTAGAATTGTTTCTTTGTGGTATAAGTGCACCGTAAAACTTTCTCTCCACTTTTCCCACTCACGCTGCAAGCAGCCCTGTGCTTTTCCGTGGGGTCAGAAATTACTGTTTTCAGTCGTGTTCATAAAAAATCGGTATTGGGAGGTGTTTCAAAACATAGGGAAGCACTTGGAAATATGAGGAAAGAAGATCTTGTAAAATATTGTAATTAATGGTGGCTGCTGTATAAGTTAAATGATTGGGAAAAGTGTCCGGGGAATAGAATCTTGGAGTATAACACCTTGTTGCAATTAATGTTGTTTTTGGGGTGAGAAGAGTAAGACAAAATAAATCCCTACAAGAGATCATTAAATCATTTCAGACAGCTGAGAGAGAGTTAACTGATAACACGCAGGTCACAGTAAACTTGCCGAAGTCTGCACAATGTTTTCCTTATTAGCCTGTTTTCTTTGTGGGTATCTGTTTAAGCATGTTGCAATTTTGGTAGGTCTTTGTTATATGGTACAGTAAGTTCACAGGCTGTTAAATCATGAGAATCGGTTGACTTAAAAGGTGCGTTTTGTGATAGTACAAAAGATCATGAGTAATTTAGTTCCTTACTGCGTGAATGTGATGTTAAGATTTTATGTGTAGTAGCTGTTATATTTTTTCCTAGAGTACTAGCTTTATTCCAATATCCAGACTTGCGCAACTCTGTGACAGGCTGTCTCTCATCTCGGTGCGCTAAATTTGGCCTTTTTGTATGCACATCAAGTAAAGAATCCTGGTTTTAGAATAACAGTTGTAGCACACCAGATGAGACACTAATAAAAGGCCTTGCCCAGTCCAGCTTGCTGCGGGGGGGGGGGCGGATGCCAAATGGGCCTCCAGCGCGCACTGACCCATTTTGTCAGGGAGACCCAGAGGTATCTCCACCTGGCTGAGCAGTGAGCGGTTCAAGGTGCAATGCAAAAAATTGAGATATTGTCTTAAATTGGTGTAAGTGTGATCCATCTGCTTATTTGAACTTGGTATATGGTTTTCGTATCTGAGCTCAGTATTTTAGTTTGCATATTCATATTCGGTACCAAAAGAATCTTGTTTGGGGAGATAATTGCAATGGGAACCGGTTCCACTGCTAAAATTCCACCTTGCTCCCCCTTAGGATGCATCCTTACACATTAAAGTAATCGCTTATATTGTTAGAAAAGCATTTAAATTGTTAAAATACTATGATAGATGTGAACTTGGGGTATTGTATGAAGTTATGAAGTTGTATTTAAAGGTTGCTGGAATGTGAACTGATTTGGATCTAGGACAATAGAATAATGGATTTATGTTTATTATACTGGTTTATACTATTTTTTGACATCTCTAAATTGTAAATGGTAAATGGAGCTAAGGAATGTGACTATTGCTGAGCTACTTGAAATTGCATATAAAGTGTATTATGGCTGAAATGAAACGGGAAAACAAAAGAGCAAAATATCCCAGGCCTGTGTGCAGCTCATTGTAACTGAGAAGTTTCCCAGAGCCTCCTACTTCGTACCAGCCAGTATGCCAGCTGCGTGACCTCGGTTACATCTACACTGCACAGAAAGAAAAAACAACTGGAAAAACCTGGCTGCCCGCTTTTAAAGCATTGAAAGGGGGGTTCTCTCTCCCCCCACTGCAGCGATGTAATAGAATGGAGCCGTCCGAGGGTGAAGTTTAAAGGCATCCTGAGCAGACCCATAGTTCTAATGAAACTGGACAATTAAACCAAAAATTTGTTGATAGACTTATCCTATGGTAATTAGTTGTACGAGACTTCTTAGTAAATTCACCATGCTAGAGACAACGAAAGAAAGGCCGTTTTTTGAGACAAATGGAATGCCAGATTTGGAACAAAGTTTTAATACATGAATTCTTGTATTTGCCCAAAAGTCCTATACCTCTCTTGGGTCAGGATTTGTTAAGTAAATTGTAAGCTCAAATAACGTTTTCTGAGAATTCTGTTTAGTTGCATATCCTAGAAGAAGGTGCTTGGATGGTGCAGATCTGCTTGTGCAAGTGAGAAATCTTCAAGGAACTTTTGAATGCTGTATTTCCACTAGTATTAACAGCCAATGTTTTTGATAAAGCAAATACTACACTGAGAAATCTGAAACAGGACTTCGATCCGGAAAGGGAAAACAATATCCAGTAAATATGACAGCCAAAATGGAGTTAGAAACTTTGAGGAATGAATTTATGACAACTTTACAGGATGACTGCATTTGATTGGACTTACAGATTTGTCTATGAAACACTTTGTAACTATGACCCAAAACCATGCTAAATCAGAAAGAACCTGCATTAGTTATGGTCAAATCACTAGTTAACGTTCAATGGAAAAGGCCACACCAATTGATAACCTGGGGGAGAGGTTATGCTTATGTTTTTACAGATCAAGAGCTGCAATGGTTGCCAGCACGAAACGTGAAACCTGTGTTATCTTCCTGACAATGATTGTTGCAGCTGCTGTGTTTTGGATGCCTGCACAGACAAAGACTAACATGTGGATTACTTTAGCCAACATGACTGACCATCTATATGCCTAGCTACGATGTCTCTGGAAAAAACGTTCCACACATGCTTGGTTGGTGTCTTCCTTGATGACTACAGCAGCATCACACGACTGTTTCAAATAGTGGTTGATGCAGAGGCATTGCAACGAACTGTAATAATACTAACACGGCACTTTGGATTAATTGCCACCTGGAAGCAGACATCGAACCACAGGAACTGGAATTGCTGGCATCTATGCCCATGGATGCTTGTATCCAGCCGGTTTGTGAAAAGTGTCAGAACAGTATACAAGAACATGAATGGACAAAACTACAAAATGTTAATGCTACCCTTGGTGACTACAGAAATGAAACTCGACGGTGTAATGCTTCACAAAAGAATGCAAGGGATGTCATTGACAGCGACCCTAAAACCTCCTGTATGGTGTATTCTTGATCTGTGAAGATAGAGCCTGACCAGGAATTCCTTCTAACGCTGTTGGAGGACTGTGTATTTTGGGACTATTAACTCTCTTAACGCCCAATGTATCTATGATAATAGATCACAAAAGAGCAAGACGAGAAAAACACTTTTATGGATTTACAGAATAAGTCGAGATCCATCCACGAGGAGATTAAACAACTTACGGACCATTCACAGAAGATCAGAGAGGATGTGGGCCTCTTTGGCTTAGAGGGCCTCATGAACTGGTTTGGACTAGGAGGATGGGTAAAAGGGCTTTTGCAGAGTGCTCTGGCTCTCTTAATCATAGTAGTAGTTGCATTAATATGCTTGAGTTGTGCTATATCATGTATTAAGAAGATTTTAGAGCAGACACTTGGGCAGGCTCTGCTCATTAAAAAAAAGAAAAAGGGGGAGATGTCGGGGATTTGCTCAAGGAGCACAGACATGAGTCCACCAAGCAACTGTACGAGCAGAGCCCATTTTAGTTGACATAAGTAGGGCTTAGTTAGCTTGTCTATTAGGCCGTGGGAAAGGGGGGAACGGAAAAGTACTGACTAAAGCAGGGTCAGGATATTTTTGAAGAGATAAGAGTCAGAAGAATGCGGGATGCGCATAGCTAGCTAAACCCAAGTAGGTGGAGTAAGTAAATGTGCTTAGCCTATTAGATAGAGACAAGTATGCATAATTATGGTATTTGGTATAAATGCACGCTATCTCGGGCAATAAAGTTGAAGTATGCTTTATCACTCATATTGAGTCGGACGCATTTCTTCCTCCGTCCGCTCGGGTCTGGAACTCTGATGGGATTTCTCTCTGCAAGAAAGGAATAAGAAAGAAAGAAGAAAGAAAGAAAGAAGAAAGAAAGAGTAAAGAAAGAAGAAAGTAGAAAGAAAGAAGAAAGAAAGAAGAAAGAAAGAAGAAAGAAAGAAAGTAGAAAGAAAGAAGAAAGAAAGAATAAAGAAAGAAAAAAGAAGAAAGAAGCAAGAAAGAAAGAAGAAAGAAGAAAGAAAGAAGTAAGAAAGAAGAAAGAAAGAAGAAGAAAGAAGAAAGAAAGAAAGAAGAAAGAAAGAAGAATGAAAGAAAGAAAGAAGAAAGAAAGAAGAAAGAAAAGGAAAGGAAGAAAGAAAGAAGAAAGAAATAAGAAAGAAAGAAAGAAGAATGAAAGAAAGAAGAAAGAAAGAAAGAAAGAAAGAAGAAAGAAAGAAGAAAGAAAGAAGAAAGAAAGAAGAAAAAGAAAGAAAGAAGAATGAATGAAAGAAGAAATAAAGAAAGAAGAAAGAAAAAGAAAGGTAGAAGAAAGAAAGAAAGAAGAAAGAAAGAAGAAAGTAAGAAAGAAAAAAGAAAGAAAGAAGTAAGAAAGAAGAAAGAAAGAAAGAAAGAAGAAAGAAGAAAGAAAGAAAGAAGATAGAAAGAGGAAAGAAAGAAGTAAGAAAGAAGAAAGAAAGTAGAAAGAAAGAAGAAAGAAAGAAGAAAGAAAGAAAGAATAAAGAAAGAACAAGGAAAGAAGAAAGAAAGAAGAAAGAAAGAAGAAAGAAAGAAAGAAGAAAGAAAGAAGTAAGAAGTAAGAAAGAAAGAAAGAAGAAAGAAAGAAGAAAGAAAGAAGTAAGAAAGAAGTAAGAAAGAAGTAAGGAAGAAGAAATAAAGAAGAAAGAAGAAAGAAAGAAAGAAGAAAGAAAGAAAGAAGAAAGAAGTAAGAAAGAAGTAAGGAAGAAGAAATAAGAAAGAAGAAAGAAAGAAGAAAGGAAGAAGAAAGAAAGAAGAAAGAAAGGAAGAAGAAAGAAAGAAGTGAGAAAGAAAGAGGGAAGAAAGAAAGAAGAAAGAAATAATAAAGAAAGTAGTAAGAAAGAAGTAAGAAAGGAAGAAGAAAGAAAGAAGAAAGAATAAAAAAACAAGAAAGAAAGAAGAAAGAAAGAAGAAAGAAGAAAGAGAGAAGTAAGAAAGAAGTAAGAAAGAAGAAGAAAGAAAGAACAAAGAAGAAAGAAAGAAGAAAGAAAGAAAGAAGAAATAAAGATGAAAGAAAGAAGACAGAAAGAAAGAAGAAAGAAAGAAGAACGAAAGAAAGAAGAAAGAAAGAAGAAAGAAAGAAGAAAGAAAGAAGAAAGAAAGAAGGAAGAAAGAAGTAAGAAAGAAAGAACAAAGAAAGAACAAAGAAAGAAGAAAGGAAGAGGACAGAAAGAAGAAAGAAAGAAAGAAGAAAGAAAGAAGAAAGAAAGAAAGAAAGAAGAAAGAAAGAAGAAAGAAAGAAGAAAGAAAGAAGAAAGAAAGAAGAAAGAAAGGAAGAAGAAAGGAAGAAGAAAGAAAGAAGAAAGAAAGAAGAAAGAAATAAGAATTAAAGAAAGAAGAAAGAAAGAAGTAAGAAAGAAGTAAGAAAGAAAGAACAAAGAAAGAAGAAAGCAAAAAGAAAGTGTCGGGGATTGGCTCAAGGAGCACAGACATGAGTCCACCAAGCAACTGTACGAGCAGAGCCCATTTTAGTTGACATAAGTAGGGCTTAGTTAGCTTGTCTATTAGGCCGTGGGAAAGGGGGGAACGGAAAAGTACTGACTAAAGCAGGGTCAGGATATTTTTGAAGAGATAAGAGTCAGAAGAATGCGGGATGCGCATAGCTAGCTAAACCCAAGTAGGTGGAGTAAGTAAATGTGCTTAGCCTATTAGATAGAGACAAGTATGCATAATTATGGTATTTGGTATAAATGCACGCTATCTCGGGCAATAAAGTTGAAGTATGCTTTATCACTCATATTGGGTCGGCCGCATTTCTTCCTCCGTCCGCTCGGGTCTGGAACTCTGATGGGATTTCTCTCTGCAATTGGCGCCCGAACCGGGGATCCGAAGTGGCGGATAGAAGCAAAAGGCGCCGGGAGAGCAGCGACCGGCGGGCAAGAGTGACCGAACACTGTGCTGCGGTGTGTCGACTCCGAAGCCTGAACCGACTGAAGTTCGCCAGTGCTGGGCTACAGGAAACAAGGGCTGCAAGAGGTCTCTTAATTTAGCAAGAGGTACCGTACTAAAGTGATGAATAACGGAGAAATAGATTAAAAATGATGAATAACGGAGAAATAGATAACAGAGAAACGGATTAAAAGTGATAGATAACAGAGAAACGGATTAAAAGTGATAGATAATAGAGAAACGGATTAAAAGTGATAGATAACAGAGAAACGGATTAAAAGTGATAAATAACGGAGAAACGGATTAAAAGTGATGAATAACGGAGAAACGGGTTAAAATGATGAATAACAGAGAAATGGATTTAGAAGTAGCCCTAGATTTATTACAAAGCTTTTTAGAAAAGCGGGGGGTTGATCATAGTTGCGTTAAACAGCTAGCTGGTCTAGTAGCAACGGGGAAAACTAAGGGGTGTTTTCAGGATCCTGATTTATTGTTTGATGAAGGAGAGTGGAGGAAATTGGGGGATGTGTTGTGGGATATGGTCATAGACGAGGATAAAACAGCTAAGAAACTGATGAAACCGTGGAGGGAAGTAATTAATAATATTAAGCGTTATAAAGTGGAAAAGAATTTAGCCGCGGTAGCTTCACAGAAACTCGGTAAAATGGAGCATTCCGCTCCGCGGATGGAAACGGGCATATCTGCGTTATCAGCGAAGAACCTTAAAAGACTATTAACTTGGTGCAGAGGCAATAGGTATCCTGCTGACCTGTCAGGAGTTTTTCAAATAGAGACTTGGAAAAAGATGGGAACTGTGTTGTGGAAGGCAATTAGTCACCGCGAAAGATATATTCTCGGCCTTGTAACCATCTGGAAACTGATAAATACTACAGTGAAGCAATTAAAACCTGAAAAGACTGTTACGAGCATTAGTGACTCAAAACTTGAACTTTGGGTGAGAACAGCAAGTCCAGAGGATTGGTGTCAGACAACTTACTCAAAGAACCTGTGAAAGCTGAGAATGCTAAAGTCGTAAACAAGTGTACTATCAGTTCTTTTACCAATTTTACCAATCTGCTTTTCCTGCATTTTAACCCTCTAACTTCCACGAGAGATCAGAAGAAGTCACTGAAAATAGAACTGGACAACAGAACTGTGTGACAGATTAGATCAGTTAACAGCAAGTGAATCTGACAGTCGGCAATGTGGTCATGATAATCGTGATGGGAAAAGGGGGTGCTCCTGGGGACTCAGGGTATAAAACTTAGAAGTTAAGGAAGCACTGGTTTTGGAATTGGCAGTAGAGAATGCTAAAGTTTGCTATCAACATGTTATTTGCGAGTTTTACAGTGCATATTATGTGCTGCTGTTTATTGCCTCTCTGAAAGTCAAGCAGCTTGTCAGGAATGTGAGTTAATTGTTTTACTGGTTGTTGTTAGAATTGTTTCTTTGTGGTATAAGTGCACCGTAAAACTTTCTCTCCACTTTTCCCACTCACGCTGCAAGCAGCCCTGTGCTTTTCCGTGGGGTCAGAAATTACTGTTTTCAGTCGTGTTCATAAAAAATCGGTATTGGGAGGTGTTTCAAAACATAGGGAAGCACTTGGAAATATGAGGAAAGAAGATCTTGTAAAATATTGTAATTAATGGTGGCTGCTGTATAAGTTAAATGATTGGGAAAAGTGTCCGGGGAATAGAATCTTGGAGTATAACACCTTGTTGCAATTAATGTTGTTTTTGGGGTGAGAAGAGTAAGACAAAATAAATCCCTACAAGAGATCATTAAATCATTTCAGACAGCTGAGAGAGAGTTAACTGATAACACGCAGGTCACAGTAAACTTGCCGAAGTCTGCACAATGTTTTCCTTATTAGCCTGTTTTCTTTGTGGGTATCTGTTTAAGCATGTTGCAATTTTGGTAGGTCTTTGTTATATGGTACAGTAAGTTCACAGGCTGTTAAATCATGAGAATCGGTTGACTTAAAAGGTGCGTTTTGTGATAGTACAAAAGATCATGAGTAATTTAGTTCCTTACTGCGTGAATGTGATGTTAAGATTTTATGTGTAGTAGCTGTTATATTTTTTCCTAGAGTACTAGCTTTATTCCAATATCCAGACTTGCGCAACTCTGTGACAGGCTGTCTCTCATCTCGGTACGCTAAATTTGGCCTTTTTGTATGCACATCAAGTAAAGAATCCTGGTTTTAGAATAACAGTTGTAGCACACCAGATGAGACACTAATAAAAGGCCTTGCCCAGTCCAGCTTGCTGCGGGGGGGGGGCGGATGCCAAATGGGCCTCCAGCGCGCACTGACCCATTTTGTCAGGGAGACCCAGAGGTATCTCCACCTGGCTGAGCAGTGAGCGGTTCAAGGTGCAATGCAAAAAATTGAGATATTGTCTTAAATTGGTGTAAGTGTGATCCATCTGCTTATTTGAACTTGGTATATGGTTTTCGTATCTGAGCTCAGTATTTTAGTTTGCATATTCATATTCGGTACCAAAAGAATCTTGTTTGGGGAGATAATTGCAATGGGAACCGGTTCCACTGCTAAAATTCCACCTTGCTCCCCCTTAGGATGCATCCTTACACATTAAAGTAATCGCTTATATTGTTAGAAAAGCATTTAAATTGTTAAAATACTATGATAGATGTGAACTTGGGGTATTGTATGAAGTTATGAAGTTGTATTTAAAGGTTGCTGGAATGTGAACTGATTTGGATCTAGGACAATAGAATAATGGATTTATGTTTATTATACTGGTTTATACTATTTTTTGACATCTCTAAATTGTAAAAGGTAAATGGAGCTAAGGAATGTGACTATTGCTGAGCTACTTGAAATTGCATATAAAGTGTATTATGGCTGAAATGAAACGGGAAAACAAAAGAGCAAAATATCCCAGGCCTGTGTGCAGCTCATTGTAACTGAGAAGTTTCCCAGAGCCTCCTACTTCGTACCAGCCAGTATGCCAGCTGCGTGACCTCGGTTACATCTACACTGCACAGAAAGAAAAAACAACTGGAAAAACCTGGCTGCCCGCTTTTAAAGCAGTGAAAGGGGGGTTCTCTCTCCCCCCACTGCAGCGACGTAATACTGAATGGAGCAGTCTGAGGGTGAAGTTTAAAGGCATCCTGAGCAGACCCGTAGTTCTAATGAAACTGGACAATTAAACCAAAAATTTGTTGATAGACTTATCCTATGGTAATTAATTGTACGAGACTTCTTAGTAAATTCACCATGCTAGAGACAACGAAAGAAAGGCCGTTTTTTGAGACAAATGGAATGCCAGATTTGGAACAAAGTTTTAATACATGAATTCTTGTATTTGCCCAAAAGTCCTATACCTCTCTTGGGTCAGGATTTGTTAAGTAAATTGTAAGCTCAAATAACGTTTTCTGAGAATTCTGTTTAGTTGCATATCCTAGAAGAAGGTGCTTGGATGGTGCAGATCTGCTTGTGCAAGTGAGAAATCTTCAAGGAACTTTTGAATGCTGTATTTCCACTAGTATTAACAGCCAATGTTTTTGATAAAGCAAATACTACACTGAGAAATCTGAAACAGGACTTCGATCCGGAAAGGGAAAACAATATCCAGTAAATATGACAGCCAAAATGGAGTTAGAAACTTTGAGGAATGAATTTATGACAACTTTACAGGATGACTGCATTTGATTGGACTTACAGATTTGTCTATGAAACACTTTGTAACTATGACCCAAAACCATGCTAAATCAGAAAGAACCTGCATTAGTTATGGTCAAATCACTAGTTAACGTTCAATGGAAAAGGCCACACCAATTGATAACCTGGGGGAGAGGTTATGCTTATGTTTTTACAGATCAAGAGCTGCAATGGTTGCCAGCACGAAACGTGAAACCTGTGTTATCTTCCTGACAATGATTGTTGCAGCTGCTGTGTTTTGGATGCCTGCACAGACAAAGACTAACATGTGGATTACTTTAGCCAACATGACTGACCATCTATATGCCTAGCTACGATGTCTCTGGAAAAAACGTTCCACACATGCTTGGTTGGTGTCTTCCTTGATGACTACAGCAGCATCACACGACTGTTTCAAATAGTGGTTGATGCAGAGGCATTGCAACGAACTGTAATAATACTAACACGGCACTTTGGATTAATTGCCACCTGGAAGCAGATATCGAACCACAGGAACTGGAATTGCTGGCATCTATGCCCATGGACGCTTGTATCCAGCCGGTTTGTGAAAAGTGTCAGAACAGTATACAAGAACATGAATGGACAAAACTACAAAATGTTAATGCTACCCTTGGTGACTACAGAAATGAAACTCGACGGTGTAATGCTTCACAGAAGAATGCAAGGGATGTCATTGACAGCGACCCTAAAACCTCCTGTATGGTGTATTCTTGATCTGTGAAGATAGAGCCTGACCAGGAATTCCTTCTAACGCTGTTGGAGGACTGTGTATTTTGGGAAATTAACTCTCTTAACGCCCAATGTATCTATGATAATAGATCACAGAAGAGCAAGACGAGAAAAACACTTTTTGCGTGTATATGAGTCAAAATGTGATGATAATGTAGATTATTGAGGATCAGGGTTAAGGGTTTTAGGATCTCTTGTATCTAGTGTTGGCACAACTAAAGCTTTAAAAACTTTAGAAAAGTTAGGATGCTGGCTAGTTAAGCAAATAAACAGAACTTCTAAGGCTTTAAGTGGACTTTTGTTAGATGTAGATTCTGTAAGACATGCTACACTGCAGAATACAGTCACAGGAGACTTTTGTTATTAGCCCATGGCCATGGATGTGAGGAATTTGACGGAATGTGCTGTATGGATTTACAGAATAAGCCGAGATCCATCCACGAGGAGATTAAACAACTTACGGACCATTCACAGAAGATCAGAGAGGATGTGGGCCTCTTTGGCTTAGAGGGCCTCATGAACTGGTTTGGACTAGGAGGATGGGTAAAAGGGCTTTTGCAGAGTGCTCTGGCTCTCTTAATCATAGTAGTAGTTGCATTAATATGCTTGAGTTGTGCTATATCATGTATTAAGAAGATTTTAGAGCAGACACTTGGACAGGCTCTGCTCATAAAAAAGGAAAAGGGGGGAGATGTTGGGGATTGGCTCAAGGAGCATGGACATGAGTCCACCAAGCAACTGTACGAGCAGAGCCCATTTTAGTTGACATGACTAGGCCTCAGTTAGCATGAGTCTGGTGTAGCATAGTGGAAAAGTGCTGAGCGGTTGCTCTCTGGTTCAGCTGAGCGTTTAGATAAACAAGCTGGGGAATTATCTCTAGCAGGGTGAGGAGGTTGCATTCCAGAGAAACCACAAGAAGGTTGAGCTCATTATGTATACTATCCAATCAATAAAAGACGAGTAGGCATAATTACTGTATACTATCCAATTAATAGATGACGAGTATGCATAATTATTGTAAGTCTTATATAAACCAGCTTAGTGCATCAATAAAGTTGAAGTATGCTTTATCACTCATATTGAGTCGGCTGCATTTCTTCCTCCGTCCGCTCGGGTCTGGAACTCTGATGGGACTTTTCTCTGCACTTTCTTACTTCTTTCTTACTTCTTTCTAACTTCTTTCTTACTTCTTTCTTACTTCTTTCAAAATTCTTTCTTCTTTCTTTCTTCTTTCTTTCTTACTTCTTTCTTATTTCTTTCTTAATTCTCTCTTTCTTTCTTCATTCTTACTTCTTTCTTACTTCTTTCTTACTTCTTTCTTACTTCTTTCTTACTTCTTTCTAACTTCTTTCTTACTTCTTTCTTACTTCTTTCTAACTTCTTTCTTTCTTCTTTCTTTCTTCTTTCTTTCTTACTACTTTCTTACTTCTTTCTTACTTCTTTCTTTCTTACTTCTTTCTTACTTCTTTCTAAATACTTTGTTACTTCTTTCTTACTTCTTTCTTACTACTTTCTAACTTCTTTCTTTCTTATTTCTTTCTTCTTTCTTTCTTCTTTCTTTCTTACTTCTTTCTTACTTCTTTCTTACTTCTTTCTTACTTCTTTCTTACTTCGTTCTAACTTCTTTCTTTCTTCTTTCTAACTTCTTTCTAACTTCTTTCTTTCTTCTTTCTCTCTTCTTTCTTTCTTACTTCTTTCTTACTTCTTTCTTTCTTCTTTCTTTCTTACTTCTTTCTTACTTCTGTCTAAATTCTTTCTTACTTCTTTCTTACTTCTTTCTAAATTCTTTCTTTCTTCTTTCTTACTTCTTTCTTTTTTCTTTCTTTCTCTCTTCTTTCTTACTTCTTTCTTACTTCTTTCTTCTTTCTTTCTTCTTTCTTACTTCTTTCTTTCTTCTTTCTTACTCCTTTCTTACTTCTTTCTTACTTCTTTCTTACTTCTTTCTAACTTCTTTTTTCTTCTTTCTTTCTTCTTTCTTTCTTCTTTCCTTCTTACTTCTTTCTTACTTCTTTCTTACTTCTTTCTTTCTTACTTCTTTCTTACTTCTTTCGTACTTCTTTCTTACTTCTTTCTTACTTCTTTCTTACTTCTTTCTTACTACTTTCTAATTCATTTTTACTTCTTTCTTACTTCTTTCTTACTTCATTCTAATTTCTTTCTTACTTCTTTCTTACTTCTTTCTAACTTCTTTCTTTCTTCTTTCTTTCTTCTTTCTTTCTTCTTTCTTTCTTACTTCTTTCTTCTTTCTTTCTTACTTCTTTCTTACTTCTTTCTTACTTCTTTATTTCTTCTTTCTTTCTTCTTTCTTAATTCTTTCTTACTTCTTTCTTACTTCTTTCTTTCTTCTTTCTTACTTCTTTCTTTCTTCTTTCTTACTTCTTTCTTTCTTCTTTTTTACTTCTTTCTTCTTTCTAACTTCTTTCTTACTTCTTTCTTACTTCTTTCTAACTTCTTTCTTTCTTCTTTCTTTCTTCTTTCTTTCTTACTTCTTTCTTAATTCTTTCTTACTTCTTTCTTTCTTACTTCTTTCTTACTTCTTTCTAACTATTTGTTACTTCTTTCTTACTTCTTTCTTACTTCTTTCTTACTTCTTTCTTACTTCTTTCTTACTTCTTTCTAACTTCTTTCTTTCTTCTTTCTTTCTTCTTTCTTTCTTACTTCTTTCTTACTTATTTCTCTCTTACTTCTTTCTTACTTCTTTCTTACTTCTTTCTAACTTCTTTCTTACTTCTTTCTTACATCTTTCTTCTTTCTTTCTTTCTTCTTTCTTACTTCTTTCTTTCTTCTTTCTTTCTTCTTTCTTTCTTACTTCTTTCTTACTTCTTCCTTACTTCTTTCTTTCTTACTTCTTTCTTACTTCTTTCTTACTTCTTTCTTACTTCTTTCTTATTTCTTTCTTTCTTCTTTCTTTCTTCTTTCTTACTTCTTTCTTACTTCTTTCTTACTTCTTTCTTACTTCTTTCTTCTTTCTTTCTTCTTTCTTTCTTACTTCTTTCTTACTTCTTTCTTACTTCTTTCTTTCTTCTTTCTTTCTATCTCTCTTTCTTCTCTCTTTCTTCTTTCTTTCTTCTTTCTTTCCTCTATCTTTCTTACTTCTTTCTTACTTCTTTCTTACTTCTTTCTTCCTTTCTTCTTGCTTTATTCTTTCTTTCTTATTTCTAAATTCTTTCTAAATTCTTTCTAACTTCTTTCCTATTTCTTTCTTACTTCTTTCTTTCTTTCTTCTTTCTTACTTCTTTCTTACTTCTTTCTAACTTCTTTCTTTCTTCTCTCTTTCTTCTTTCTTTCTTACTTCTTTCTTAATTCTTTCTTAATTACTTCTTTCTTACTTCTTTCTAAATTCTTTCTAACTTCTTTCTTATTTCTTTCTTACTTCTTTCTTTCTTTCTTCTTTCTTCTTTCTTTCTTACTTCTTTCTTACTTCTTTCTTACTTCTTTCTTTCTTCTTTCTTTCTTCTTTCTTAATTCTTTCTTACTTCTTTCTTACTTCTTTCTTTCTTCTTTCTTACTTCTTTCTTACTTCTTTCTAACTTCTTTCTTTCTTCTTTCTTTCTTCTTTCTTTCTTACTTCTTTCTTACTTCTTTCTTACTTCTTTCTTACTTCTTTCTTACTTCGTTCTAACTTCTTTCTTTCTTCTTTCTAACTTCTTTCTAACTTCTTTCTTTCTTCTTTCTCTCTTCTTTCTTTCTTACTTCTTTCTTACTTCTTTCTTTCTTCTTTCTTTCTTACTTCTTTCTTACTTCTGTCTAAATTCTTTCTTACTTCTTTCTTACTTCTTTCTAAATTCTTTCTTTCTTCTTTCTTTCTTCTTTCTTTTTTCTTTCTTTCTCTCTTCTTTCTTACTTCTTTCTTACTTCTTTCTTTATTACTTCTTTCTTACTTCTTTCTTACTTCTTTCTTCTTTCTTTCTTCTTTCTTACTTCTTTCTTTCTTCTTTCTTACTCCTTTCTTACTTCTTTCTTACTTCTTTCTTACTTCTTTCTAACTTCTTTTTTCTTCTTTCTTTCTTCTTTCTTTCTTCTTTCCTTCTTACTTCTTTCTTACTTCTTTCTTACTTCTTTCTTTCTTACTTCTTTCTTACTTCTTTCGTACTTCTTTCTTACTTCTTTCTTACTTCTTTCTTACTTCTTTCTTACTACTTTCTAATTCATTTTTACTTCTTTCTTACTTCTTTCTAACTTCATTCTAATTTCTTTCTTACTTCTTTCTTACTTCTTTCTAACTTCTTTCTTTCTTCTTTCTTTCTTCTTTCTTTCTTACTTCTTTCTTAATTCTTTCTTACTTCTTTCTTTCTTACTTCTTTCTTACTTCTTTCTAACTATTTGTTACTTCTTTCTTACTTCTTTCTTACTTCTTTCTTACTTCTTTCTTACTTCTTTCTTACTTCTTTCTAACTTCTTTCTTTCTTCTTTCTTTCTTACTTCTTTCTTACTTATTTCTCTCTTACTTCTTTCTTACTTCTTTCTTACTTCTTTCTAACTTCTTTCTTACTTCTTTCTTACATCTTTCTTCTTTCTTTCTTTCTTCTTTCTTACTTCTTTCTTTCTTCTTTCTTTCTTCTTTCTTTCTTACTTCTTTCTTACTTCTTCCTTACTTCTTTCTTTCTTACTTCTTTCTTACTTCTTTCTTATTTCTTTCTTTCTTCTTTCTTTCTTCTTTCTTACTTCTTTCTTACTTCTTTCTTACTTCTTTCTTACTTCTTTCTTACTTCTTTCTTCTTTCTTTCTTCTTTCTTTCTTACTTCTTTCTTACTTCTTTCTTACTTCTTTCTTACTTCTTTCTTCTTTCTTTCTTAATTCTTTCTTACTTCTTTCTTACTTCTTTCTTACTTCTTTCTTACTTCTTTCTTTCTTCTTTCTTTCTTCTCTCTTTCTTCTCTCTTTCTTCTTTCTTTCTTCTTTCTTTCCTCTATCTTTCTTACTTCTTTCTTACTTCTTTCTTACTTCTTTCTTCCTTTCTTCTTGCTTTATTCTTTCTTTCTTATTTCTAAATTCTTTCTAAATTCTTTCTAACTTCTTTCTTATTTCTTTCTTACTTCTTTCTAACTTCTTTCTTTCTTCTCTCTTTCTTCTTTCTTTCTTACTTCTTTCTTAATTCTTTCTTAATTACTTCTTTCTTACTTCTTTCTAAATTCTTTCTAACTTCTTTCTTATTTCTTTCTTACTTCTTTCTTTCTTTCTTCTTTCTTCTTTCTTTCTTACTTCTTTCTTACTTCTTTCTTACTTCTTTCTTTCTTCTTTCTTTCTTCTTTCTTAATTCTTTCTTACTTCTTTCTTACTTCTTTCTTTCTTCTTTCTTACTTCTTTCTTACTTCTTTCTAACTTCTTTCTTTCTTCTTTCTTTCTTCTTTCTTTCTTACTTCTTTCTTACTTCTTTCTTACTTCTTTCTTACTTCTTTCTTACTTCGTTCTAACTTCTTTCTTTCTTCTTTCTAACTTCTTTCTAACTTCTTTCTTTCTTCTTTCTCTCTTCTTTCTTTCTTACTTCTTTCTTACTTCTTTCTTTCTTCTTTCTTTCTTACTTCTTTCTTACTTCTGTCTAAATTCTTTCTTACTTCTTTCTTACTTCTTTCTAAATTCTTTCTTTCTTCTTTCTTTCTTCTTTCTTTTTTCTTTCTTTCTCTCTTCTTTCTTACTTCTTTCTTACTTCTTTCTTTATTACTTCTTTCTTACTTCTTTCTTACTTCTTTCTTCTTTCTTTCTTCTTTCTTACTTCTTTCTTTCTTCTTTCTTACTCCTTTCTTACTTCTTTCTTACTTCTTTCTTACTTCTTTCTAACTTCTTTTTTCTTCTTTCTTTCTTCTTTCTTTCTTCTTTCTTCTTACTTCTTTCTTACTTCTTTCTTACTTCTTTCTTTCTTACTTCTTTCTTACTTCTTTCGTACTTCTTTCTTACTTCTTTCTTACTTCTTTCTTACTTCTTTCTTACTACTTTCTAATTCATTTTTACTTCTTTCTTACTTCTTTCTTACTTCATTCTAATTTCTTTCTTACTTCTTTCTTACTTCTTTCTAACTTCTTTCTTTCTTCTTTCTTTCTTCTTTCTTTCTTCTTTCTTTCTTACTTCTTTCTTCTTTCTTTCTTACTTCTTTCTTACTTCTTTCTTACTTCTTTCTTTCTTCTTTCTTTCTTCTTTCTTAATTCTTTCTTACTTCTTTCTTACTTCTTTCTTTCTTCTTTCTTACTTCTTTCTTTCTTCTTTCTTACTTCTTTCTTTCTTCTTTTTTACTTCTTTCTTCTTTCTAACTTCTTTCTTACTTCTTTCTTACTTCTTTCTAACTTCTTTCTTTCTTCTTTCTTTCTTCTTTCTTTCTTACTTCTTTCTTAATTCTTTCTTACTTCTTTCTTTCTTACTTCTTTCTTACTTCTTTCTAACTATTTGTTACTTCTTTCTTACTTCTTTCTTACTTCTTTCTTACTTCTTTCTTACTTCTTTCTTACTTCTTTCTAACTTCTTTCTTTCTTCTTTCTTTCTTCTTTCTTTCTTACTTCTTTCTTACTTATTTCTCTCTTACTTCTTTCTTACTTCTTTCTTACTTCTTTCTAACTTCTTTCTTACTTCTTTCTTACATCTTTCTTCTTTCTTTCTTTCTTCTTTCTTACTTCTTTCTTTCTTCTTTCTTTCTTCTTTCTTTCTTACTTCTTTCTTACTTCTTCCTTACTTCTTTCTTTCTTACTTCTTTCTTACTTCTTTCTTACTTCTTTCTTATTTCTTTCTTTCTTCTTTCTTTCTTCTTTCTTACTTCTTTCTTACTTCTTTCTTACTTCTTTCTTACTTCTTTCTTACTTCTTTCTTACTTCTTTCTTCTTTCTTTCTTCTTTCTTTCTTACTTCTTTCTTACTTCTTTCTTACTTCTTTCTTACTTCTTTCTTCTTTCTTTCTTAATTCTTTCTTACTTCTTTCTTACTTCTTTCTTACTTCTTTCTTACTTCTTTCTTTCTTCTTTCTTTCTTCTCTCTTTCTTCTCTCTTTCTTCTTTCTTTCTTCTTTCTTTCCTCTATCTTTCTTACTTCTTTCTTACTTCTTTCTTACTTCTTTCTTCCTTTCTTCTTGCTTTATTCTTTCTTTCTTATTTCTAAATTCTTTCTAAATTCTTTCTAACTTCTTTCTTATTTCTTTCTTACTTCTTTCTTTCTTTCTTCTTTCTTACTTCTTTCTTACTTCTTTCTAACTTCTTTCTTTCTTCTCTCTTTCTTCTTTCTTTCTTACTTCTTTCTTAATTCTTTCTTAATTACTTCTTTCTTACTTCTTTCTAAATTCTTTCTAACTTCTTTCTTATTTCTTTCTTACTTCTTTCTTTCTTTCTTCTTTCTTCTTTCTTTCTTACTTCTTTCTTACTTCTTTCTTACTTCTTTCTTTCTTCTTTCTTTCTTCTTTCTTAATTCTTTCTTACTTCTTTCTTACTTCTTTCTTTCTTCTTTCTTACTTCTTTCTTACTTCTTTCTAACTTCTTTCTTTCTTCTCTCTTTCTTCTTTCTTTCTTACTTCTTTCTTAATTCTTTCTTTCTTACTTCTTTCTTACTTCTTTCTAAATTCTTTCTAACTTCTTTCTTATTTCTTTCTTTCTTCTTTCTTTCTTCTTTCTTCTTTCTTTCTTACTTCTTTCTTACTTCTTTCTTACTTCTTTCTTTCTTCTTTCTTTCTTCTTTCTTAATTCTTTCTTACTTCTTTCTTACTTCTTTCTTTCTTCTTTCTTACTTCTTTCTTTCTTCTTTCTTACTTCTTTCTTTCTTCTTTTTTACTTCTTTCTTCTTTCTAACTTCTTTCTTACTTCTTTCTTACTTCTTTCTAACTTCTTTCTTTCTTCTTTCTTTCTTCTTTCTTTCTTACTTCTTTCTTAATTCTTTCTTACTTCTTTCTTTCTTACTTCTTTCTTACTTCTTTCTAACTATTTGTTACTTCTTTCTTACTTCTTTCTTACTTCTTTCTTACTTCTTTCTTACTTCTTTCTAACTTCTTTCTTTCTTCTCACTTTCTTCTTTCTTTCTTACTTCTTTCTTACTTCTTTCTCTCTTACTTCTTTCTTACTTCTTTATTACTTCTTTCTAACTTCTTTCTTACTTCTTTCTTACTTCTTTCTTCTTTCTTTCTTTCTTCTTTCTTACTTCTTTCTTTCTTCTTTCTTACTCCTTTCTTACTTCTTTCTTACTTCTTTCTTACTTCTTTCTTACTTCTTTATTCCTTTCTTCTTGCTTTATTCTTTCTTTCTTATTTCTAAATTCTTTCTAAATTCTTTCTAACTTCTTTCTTATTTCTTTCTTACTTCTTTCTTTCTTTCTTCTTTCTTACTTCTTTCTTACTTCTTTCTTACTTCTTTCTAACTATTTGTTACTTCTTTCTTACTTCTTTCTTACTTCTTTCTTACTTCTTTCTTTCTTCTTTCTTTCTTCTTTCTTTCTTACTTCTTTCTTACTTCTTTCTTACTTCTTTCTTACTTCTTTCTCTCTTACTTCTTTCTTACTTCTTTCTTACTTCTTTCTAACTTCTTTCTTACTTCTTTCTTACTTCTTTCTTCTTTCTTTCTTTCTTCTTTCTTACTTCTTTCTTTCTTCTTTCTTACTCCTTTCTTACTTCTTTCTTACTTCTTTCTTACTTCTTTCTAACTTCTTTTTTCTTCTTTCTTTCTTCTTTCTTTCTTCTTTCTTTCTTACTTCTTTCTTACTTCTTCCTTACTTCTTTCTTTCTTACTTCTTTCTTACTTCTTTCTTACTTCTTTCTTATTTCTTTCTTTCTTCTTTCTTTCTTCTTTCTTACTTCTTTCTTACTTCTTTCTTACTTCTTTCTTACTTCTTTCTTACTTCTTTCTTACTTCTTTCTTCTTTCTTTCTTCTTTCTTTCTTACTTCTTTCTTACTTCTTTCTTACTTCTTTCTTACTTCTTTCTTCTTTCTTTCTTAATTCTTTCTTACTTCTTTCTTACTTCTTTCTTACTTCTTTCTTACTTCTTTCTTTCTTCTTTCTTTCTTCTCTCTTTCTTCTCTCTTTCTTCTTTCTTTCTTCTTTCTTTCTTCTTTCTTTCTTACTTCTTTCTTACTTCTTTCTTACTTCTTTCTTTCTTACTTCTTTCTTACTTCTTTCGTACTTCTTTCTTACTGCTTTCTTATTTCTTTCTTACTTCTTTCTTACTTCTTTCTAATTCATTTTTACTTCTTTCTTACTTCTTTCTTACTTCTTTCTAACTTCTTTCTTACTTCTTTCTTACTTCTTTCTAACTTCTTTCTTTCTTCTTTCTTTCTTCTTTCTTTCTTCTTTCTTTCTTACTTCTTTCTTCTTTCTTTCTTACTTCTTTCTTACTTCTTCCTTACTTCCTTCTTTCTTCTTTCTTTCTTCTTTCTTAATTCTTTCTTACTTCTTTCTTACTTCTTTATTTCTTCTTTCTTACTTCTTTCTTTCTTCTTTCTTACTTCTTTCTTTCTTCTTTTTTACTTCTTTCTTCTTTCTAACTTCTTTCTTACTTCTTTCTTACTTCTTTCTAACTTCTTTCTTTCTTCTTTCTTTCTTCTTTCTTTCTTACTTCTTTCTTAATTCTTTCTTACTTCTTTCTTTCTTACTTCTTTCTTACTTCTTTCTAACTATTTGTTACTTCTTTCTTACTTCTTTCTTACTTCTTTTTTACTTCTTTCTTACTTCTTTCTTACTTCTTTCTAACTTCTTTCTTTCTTCTTTCTTTCTTTTTTCTTTCTTACTTCTTTCTTACTTCTTTCTCTCTTACTTCTTTCTTACTTCTTTCTTACTTCTTTCTAACTTCTTTCTTACTTCTTTCTTCTTTCTTTCTTCTTTCTTACTTCTTTCTTTCTTCTTTCTTACTCCTTTCTTACTTCTTTCTTACTTCTTTCTTACTTCTTTCTAACTTCTTTTTTCTTCTTTCTTTCTCCTTTCTTTCTTCTTTCTTTCTTACCTCTTTCTAACTTCTTTCTTTCTTCTTTCTTTCTTCTTTCTTTCTTACTTCTTTCTTACTTCTTTCTCTCTTACTTCTTTCTTACTTCTTTCTTACTTCTTTCTAACTTCTTTCTTACTTCTTTCTTACTTCTTTCTTCTTTCTTTCTTCTTTCTTACTTCTTTCTAACTTCTTTCTTTCTTCTTTCTTTCTTCTTTCTTTCTTACTTCTTCCTTACTTCTTTCTTTCTTACTTCTTTCTTACTTCTTTCTTACTTCTTTCTTACTTCTTTCTTACTTCTTTCTTTCTTCTTTCTTTCTTCTTTCTTTCCTCTCTCTTTCTTTTTTCTTTCTTCTTTCTTTCTTCTTTCTTTCTTACTTCTTTCTTACTTCTTTCTTACTTCTTTCTTTCTTCTTTCTTACTTCTTTCTTTCTTCTTTCTTACTTCTTTCTTACTTCTTTCTTAATTCTTTCTTTCTTCTTTCTTTCTTCTTTCTTTCTTCTCTCATTCTTCTTTCTTTCTTCTTTCTTTCTTACTTCTTTCTTACTTCTTTCTTTCTTACTTCTTTCTTACTTCTTTCTTAATTCTTTCTTTCTTCTTTCTTTCTTCTTTCTTTCTTCTCTCATTCTTCTTTCTTTCTTCTTTCTTTCTTCTTTCTTTCTTACTTCTTTCTTTCTTCTTTCTTTCTTACTTCTTTCTTACTTCTTTCTTACTTCTTTCTTACTTCTTTCTAACTTCTTTCTTTCTTCTTTCTTTCTTCTTTCTTTCTTACTTCTTTCTTACTTCTTTCTTTCTTCTTTCTTTCTTACTTCTTTCTTACTTCTTTCTAACTTCTTTCTTACTTCTTTCTTACTTCTTTCTAAATTCTTTCTTTCTTCTTCCTTTCTTCTTTCTTTTTTCTTTCTTTCTTTCTTCTTTCTTACTTCTTTCTTACTTCTTTCTTACTTCTTTCTTTATTACTTCTTTCCTACTTCTTTCTTACTTCTTTCTTCTTTCTTTCTTCTTTCTTACTTCTTTCTTTCTTCTTTCTTACTCCTTTCTTACTTCTTTCTTACTTCTTTCTTACTTCTTTCTAACTTCTTTTTTCTTCTTTCTTTCTTCTTTCTTTCTTCTTTCTTTCTTACTTCTTTCTTACTTCTTTCTTACTTCTTTCTTTCTTACTTCTTTCTTACTTCTTTCTTACTTCTTTCTTATTTCTTTCTTACTTCTTTCTTACTTCTTTCTAATTCATTTTTACTTCTTTCTTACTTCTTTCTTACTTCTTTCTAACTTCTTTCTTACTTCTTTCTTACTTCTTTCTAACTTCTTTCTTTCTTCTTTCTTTCTTCTTTCTTTCTTCTTTCTTTCTTCTTTCTTTCTTCTTTCCTTCTTACTTCTTTCTTCTTTCTTTCTTACTTCTTTCTTACTTCTTTCTTACTTCTTCCTTACTTCCTTCTTTCTTCTTTCTTTCTTCTTTCTTAATTCTTTCTTACTTCTTTCTTACTTCTTTATTTCTTCTTTCTTACTTCTTTCTTTCTTCTTTCTTACTTCTTTCTTTCTTCTTTTTTACTTCTTTCTTCTTTCCAACATCTTTCTTACTTCTTTCTTACTTCTTTCTTACTTCTTTCTAACTTCTTTCTTTCTTACTTCTTTCTTAATTCTTTCTTACTTCTTTCTTTCTTACTTCTTTCTTACTTCTTTCTAACTATTTGTTACTTCTTTCTTACTTCTTTCTTACTTCTTTCTTACTTCTTTCTTACTTCTTTCTTACTTCTTTCTAACTTCTTTCTTTCTTCTTTCTTTCTTCTTTCTTTCTTACTTCTTTCTTACTTCTTTCTCTCTTACTTCTTTCTTACTTCTTTCTTACTTCTTTCTAACTTCTTTCTTACTTCTTTCTTACTTCTTTCTAACTTCTTTTTTCTTCTTTCTTTCTTCTTTCTTTCTTCTTTCTTTCTTACTTCTTTCTTACTTCTTTCTTACTTCTTTCTTTCTTACTTCTTTCTTACTTCTTTCGTACTTCTTTCTTACTTCTTTCTTATTTCTTTCTTACTTCTTTCTTACTTCTTTCTAATTCATTTTTACTTCTTTCTTTACTTCTTTCTTACTTCTTTCTAACTTCTTTCTTACTTCTTTCTTACTTCTTTCTAACTTCTTTCTTTCTTCTTTCTTTCTTCTTTCTTTCTTCTTTCTTTCTTCTTTCTTTCTTCTTTCCTTCTTACTTCTTTCTTCTTTCTTTCTTACTTCTTTCTTACTTCTTTCTTAATTCTTCCTTACTTCCTTCTTTCTTCTTTCTTTCTTCTTTCTTAATTCTTTCTTACTTCTTTCTTACTTCTTTATTTCTTCTTTCTTACTTCTTTCTTTCTTCTTTCTTACTTCTTTCTTTCTTCTTTTTTACTTCTTTCTTCTTTCCAACATCTTTCTTACTTCTTTCTTACTTCTTTCTTACTTCTTTCTAACTTCTTTCTTTCTTACTTCTTTCTTAATTCTTTCTTACTTCTTTCTTTCTTACTTCTTTCTTACTTCTTTCTAACTATTTGTTACTTCTTTCTTACTTCTTTCTTACTTCTTTCTTACTTCTTTCTTACTTCTTTCTTACTTCTTTCTAACTTCTTTCTTTCTTCTTTCTTTCTTCTTTCTTTCTTACTTCTTTCTTACTTCTTTCTCTCTTACTTCTTTCTTACTTCTTTCTTACTTCTTTCTAACTTCTTTCTTACTTCTTTCTTACTTCTTTCTTCTTTCTTTCTTTCTTCTTTCTTACTTCTTTCTTTCTTCTTTCTTACTCCTTTCTTACTTCTTTCTTACTTCTTTCTTACTTCTTTCTAACTTCTTTTTTCTTCTTTCTTTCTTCTTTCTTTCTTCTTTCTTTCTTACTTCTTTCTTACTTCTTTCTTACTTCTTTCTTTCTTACTTCTTTCTTACTTCTTTCGTACTTCTTTCTTACTTCTTTCTTATTTCTTTCTTACTTCTTTCTTACTTCTTTCTAATTCATTTTTACTTCTTTCTTACTTCTTTCTTACTTCTTTCTAACTTCTTTCTTACTTCTTTCTTACTTCTTTCTAACTTCTTTCTTTCTTCTTTCTTTCTTCTTTCTTTCTTCTTTCTTTCTTACTTCTTTCTTCTTTCTTTCTTACTTCTTTCTTACTTCTTTCTTACTTCTTCCTTACTTCCTTCTTTCTTCTTTCTTTCTTCTTTCTTAATTCTTTCTTACTTCTTTCTTACTTCTTTATTTCTTCTTTCTTACTTCTTTCTTTCTTCTTTCTTACTTCTTTCTTTCTTCTTTTTTACTTCTTTCTTCTTTCTAACTTCTTTCTTACTTCTTTCTTACTTCTTTCTAACTTCTTTCTTTCTTCTTTCTTTCTTCTTTCTTTCTTACTTCTTTCTTAATTCTTTCTTACTTCTTTCTTTCTTACTTCTTTCTTACTTCTTTCTAACTATTTGTTACTTCTTTCTTACTTCTTTCTTACTTCTTTCTTACTTCTTTCTTACTTCTTTCTTACTTCTTTCTAACTTCTTTCTTTCTTCTTTCTTTCTTCTTTCTTTCTTACTTCTTTCTTACTTCTTTCTCTCTTACTTCTTTCTTACTTCTTTCTTACTTCTTTCTAACTTCTTTCTTACTTCTTTCTTACTTCTTTCTTCTTTCTTTCTTCTTTCTTACTTCTTTCTTTCTTCTTTCTTACTCCTTTCTTACTTCTTTCTTACTTCTTTCTTACTTCTTTCTAACTTCTTTTTTCTTCTTTCTTTCTCCTTTCTTTCTTCTTTCTTTCTTACCTCTTTCTTACTTCTTCCTTACTTCTTTCTTTCTTACTTCTTTCTTACTTCTTTCTTACTTCTTTCTTACTTCTTTCTTACTTCTTTCTTTCTTCTTTCTTTCTTCTTTCTTTCCTCTCTCTTTCTTCTTTCTTTCTTCTTTCTTTCTTCTTTCTTTCTTACTTCTTTCTTACTTCTTTCTTACTTCTTTCTTTCTTCTTTCTTACTTCTTTCTTTCTTCTTTCTTACTTCTTTCTTACTTCTTTCTTACTTCTTTCTTTCTTCTTTCTTTCTTCTTTCTTTCTTCTCTCATTCTTCTTTCTTTCTTCTTTCTTTCTTACTTCTTTCTTACTTCTTTCTTTCTTACTTCTTTCTTACTTCTTTCTTACTTCTTTCTTTCTTCTTTCTTTCTTCTTTCTTTCTTCTCTCATTCTTCTTTCTTTCTTCTTTCTTTCTTCTTTCTTTCTTACTTCTTTCTTTCTTCTTTCTTTCTTACTTCTTTCTTACTTCTTTCTTACTTCTTTCTTAATTCTTTCTAACTTCTTTCTTTCTTCTTTCTTTCTTCTTTCTTTCTTACTTCTTTCTTACTTCTTTCTTTCTTCTTTCTTTCTTACTTCTTTCTTACTTCTTTCTAACTTCTTTCTTACTTCTTTCTAAATTCTTTCTTTCTTCTTCCTTTCTTCTTTCTTTTTTCTTTCTTTCTTTCTTCTTTCTTACTTCTTTCTTACTTCTTTCTTACTTCTTTCTTTATTACTTCTTTCCTACTTCTTTCTTACTTCTTTCTTCTTTCTTTCTTCTTTCTTACTTCTTTCTTTCTTCTTTCTTACTCCTTTCTTACTTCTTTCTTACTACTTTCTTACTTCTTTCTAACTTCTTTTTTCTTCTTTCTTTCTTCTTTCTTTCTTCTTTCTTTCTTACTTCTTTCTTACTTCTTTCTTACTTCTTTCTTTCTTACTTCTTTCTTACTTCTTTCGTACTTCTTTCTTACTTCTTTCTTATTTCTTTCTTACTTCTTTCTTACTTCTTTCTAATTCATTTTTACTTCTTTCTTACTTCTTTCTTACTTCTTTCTAACTTCTTTCTTACTTCTTTCTTACTTCTTTCTAACTTCTTTCTTTCTTCTCTCTTTCTTCTTTCTTTCTTCTTTCTTTCTTCTTTCTTTCTTCTTTCCTTCTTACTTCTTTCTTCTTTCTTTCTTACTTCTTTCTTACTTCTTTCTTACTTCTTCCTTACTTCCTTCTTTCTTCTTTCTTTCTTCTTTCTTAATTCTTTCTTACTTCTTTCTTACTTCTTTATTTCTTCTTTCTTACTTCTTTCTTTCTTCTTTCTTACTTCTTTCTTTCTTCTTTTTTACTTCTTTCTTCTTTCCAACATCTTTCTTACTTCTTTCTTACTTCTTTCTTACTTCTTTCTTACTTCTTTCTAACTTCTTTCTTTCTTACTTCTTTCTTAATTCTTTCTTACTTCTTTCTTTCTTACTTCTTTCTTACTTCTTTCTAACTATTTGTTACTTCTTTCTTACTTCTTTCTTACTTCTTTCTTACTTCTTTCTTACTTCTTTCTTACTTCTTTCTAACTTCTTTCTTTCTTCTTTCTTTCTTCTTTCTTTCTTACTTCTTTCTTACTTCTTTCTCTCTTACTTCTTTCTTACTTCTTTCTTACTTCTTTCTAACTTCTTTCTTACTTCTTTCTTACTTCTTTCTTCTTTCTTTCTTTCTTCTTTCTTACTTCTTTCTTTCTTCTTTCTTACTCCTTTCTTACTTCTTTCTTACTTCTTTCTTACTTCTTTCTAACTTCTTTTTTTCTTCTTTCTTTCTTCTTTCTTTCTTCTTTCTTTCTTACCTCTTTCTTACTTCTTCCTTACTTCTTTCTTTCTTACTTCTTTCTTACTTCTTTCTTACTTCTTTCTTACTTCTTTCTTACTTCTTTCTTTCTTCTTTCCTTCTTTCTTTCTTACTTCTTTCTTACTTCTTTCTTACTTCTTTCTTACTTCTTTCTTACTTCTTTCTTACTTCTTTCTTACTTCTTTCTTTCTTCTTTCTTTCTTCTTTCTTTCTTACTTCTTGCTTTCTTCTTTCTTTCTTATTTCTAAATTCTTTCTAACTTCTTTCTAACTTCTTTCTTATTTCTTTCTTACTTCTTTCTTTCTTTCTTCTTTCTTACTTCTTTCTAACTTCTTTCTTTCTTCTTTCTTTCTTCTTTCTTTCTTACTTCTTTCTTACTTCTTTCTTCATTCCTTCTTACTTCTTTCTTACTTCTTTCTTACTTCTTTCTTACTTCTTTCTTCATTCCTTCTTACTTCTTTCTTACTTCTTTCTTACTTCTTTCTTACTTCTTTCTTACTTCTTTCTTTCTTCTTTCTTTCTTACTTCTTTCCTCTTTCTTTCTTACTTCTTTCTTACTTCTTTCTTCTTTCTTTCTTATTTCTTTCTTACTTCTTTCTTACTTCTTTCTTTCTAACTTCTTTCTTACTTCTTTCTTACTTGTTTATTCATTACTTCTTACTTCTTTCTTACTTCTTTCTTACTTCTTCCTTTCTTCTTTCTTTCTTCTTTCTTTCTTCTCTCTTTCTTCTCTCTTTCTTCTTTCTTTCTTCTTTCTTTCTTCTTTCTTTCTTCTTTCTTTCTTACTTCTTTCTTACTTCTTTCTTTCTTACTTCTTTCTTATTTCTTTCTTACTTCTTTCTTACTTCTTTCTTACTTCTTTCTTCTTTCTTTCTTTCTTCTTTCTTACTTCTTTCTTTCTTCTTTCTTACTCCTTTCTTACTTCTTTCTTACTTCTTTCTTACTTCTTTCTAACTTCTTTTTTCTTCTTTCTTTCTTCTTTCTTTCTTCTTTCTTTCTTACCTCTTTCTTACTTCTTTCTTACTTCTTTCTTTCTTACTTCTTTCTTACTTCTTTCTTACTTCTTTCTTACTTCTTTCTTTCTTCTTTCTTTCTTCTTTCTTACTTCTTTCTTACTTCTTTCTTACTTCTTTCTTACTTCTTTCTTACTTCTTTCTTCTTTCTTTCTTACTTCTTTCTTACTTCTTTCTTACTTCTTTCTTCATTCCTTCTTACTTCTTTCTTACTTCTTTCTTACTTCTTTCTTACTTCTTTCTTAATTCTTTCTTTCTTCTTTCTTTCTTCTTTCTTTCTTCTCTCTTTCTTCTTTCTTTCTTCTTTCTTTCTTCTTTCTTTCTTATTTCTTTCTTACTTCTTTCTTACTTCTTTCTTTCTTACTTCTTTCTTACTTCTTTCTTACTTGTTTATTCATTACTTCTTACTTCTTTCTTACTTCTTTCTTACTTCTTCCTTTCTTCTTTCTTTCTTCTTTCTTTCTTCTCTCTTTCTTCTCTCTTTCTTCTTTCTTTCTTCTTTCTTTCTTCTTTCTTTCTTCTTTCTTTCTTACTTCTTTCTTACTTCTTTCTTTCTTACTTCTTTCTTATTTCTTTCTTACTTCTTTCTTACTTCTTTCTTACTTCTTTCTTCTTTCTTTCTTTCTTCTTTCTTACTTCTTTCTTTCTTCTTTCTTACTCCTTTCTTACTTCTTTCTTACTTCTTTCTTACTTCTTTCTAACTTCTTTTTTCTTCTTTCTTTCTTCTTTCTTTCTTCTTTCTTTCTTACCTCTTTCTTACTTCTTCCTTACTTCTTTCTTTCTTACTTCTTTCTTACTTCTTTCTTACTTCTTTCTTACTTCTTTCTTTCTTCTTTCTTTCTTCTTTCTTACTTCTTTCTTACTTCTTTCTTACTTCTTTCTTACTTCTTTCTTACTTCTTTCTTCTTTCTTTCTTACTTCTTTCTTACTTCTTTCTTACTTCTTTCTTACTAATTTCTTACTTCTTTCTTCATTCCTTCTTACTTCTTTCTTACTTCTTTCTTACTTCTTTCTTAATTCTTTCTTTCTTCTTTCTTTCTTCTTTCTTTCTTCTCTCTTTCTTCTTTCTTTCTTCTTTCTTTCTTCTTTCTTTCTTACTTCTTTCTTACTTCTTTCTTTCTTGCTTCTTTCTTACTTCTTTCTTTCTTACTTCTTTCTTACTTCTTTCTTACTTCTTTCTTACTTCTTTCTTACTTCTTTCTTTCTTCTTTCTTTCTTCTTTCTTTCTTACTTCTTGCTTTCTTCTTTCTTTCTTATTTCTAAATTCTTTCTAACTTCTTTCTAACTCTTTCTTATTTCTTTCTTACTTCTTTCTTTCTTTCTTCTTTCTTACTTCTTTCTAACTTCTTTCTTACTTCTTTTTTACTTATTTCTAACTTCTTTCTTACTTCTTTCTTTCTTCTTTCTTACTTCTTTCTAACTTCTTTCTTTCTTCTTTCTTTCTTCTTTCTTTCTTACTTCTTTCTTACTTCTTTCTTACTTCTTTCTTACTTCTTTCTTACTTCTTTCTTACATCTTTCTTACTTCTTTCTTTCTTCTTTCTTTCTTCTTTCTTTCTTCTCTCTTTCTTCTTTCTTTCTTCGTTCTTTCTTCTTTCTTTCTTGCTTCTTTCTTACTTTCTTTCTTACTTCTTTCTTATTTCTTTCTTACTTCTTTCTTACTTCTTACTTACTTCTTTCTTTCTTCTTTCTTACTTCTTTCTTTCTCTTTCTTACTTCTTCTTACTTCTTTCTTACTTCTTTCTTCATTCCTTCTTACTTCTTTCTTACTTCTTCTTACTTCTTTCTTACTTCTTTCTTACTTCTTTCTTTCTTCTTTCTTTCTTCTTTCTTTCTTCTCTCTTTCTTCTTTTTTTCTTCTTTCTTTCTTCTTTCTTTCTTACTGCTTTCTTACTTCTTTCTTACTTCTTTCTTTCTTACTTCTTTCTTGCTTCTTTCTTACTTGTTTCTTCATTACTTCTTACTTCTTTCTTACTTCTTTCTTACTTCTTTCTTTCTTCTTTCTTTCTTCTTTCCTTCTTCTCTCTTTCTTCTCTCTTTCTTCTTCTTTCTTCTTTTCTTTCTTCTTTCTTTCTTCTTTCTTTCTTACTTCTTTCTTACTTCTTTCTTTCTTACTTCTTTCTTATTTCTTTCTTACTTCTTTCTTACTTCTTTCTTACTTCTTTCTTTCCTCTTTCTTACTTCTTTCTTTCTTCTTTCTTACTTCTTTCTTACTTCTTTCTTACTTCTTTCTTCATTCCTTCTTACTTCTTTCTTACTTCTTTCTTACTTCTTTCTTACTTCTTTCTTACTTCTTTCTTACTTCTTTCTTTCTTACTGCTTTCTTACTTCTTTCTTACTTGTTTCTTCATTACTTCTTACTTCTTTCTTACTTCTTTCTTACTTCTTTCTTACTTCTTTCTTTCTTCTTTCTTTCTTCTCTCTTTCTTCTCTCTTTCTTCTTTCTTTCTTCTTTCTTTCTTCTTTCTTTCTTACTTCTTTCTTACTTCTTTCTTACTTCTTTCTTTCTTTCTTCTTGCTTTCTTCTTTCTTTCTTATTTCTAAATTCTTTCTAACTTCTTTCTAACTTCTTTCTTATTTCTTTCTTACTTCTTTCTTTCTTTCTTCTTTCTTACTTCTTTCTAACTTCTTTCTTACTTCTTTTTTACTTATTTCTAACTTCTTTCTTACTTCTTTCTTTCTTCTTTCTTACTTCTTTCTAACTTCTTTCTTACTTCTTTTTTACTTATTTCTAACTCTACTTCTTTCTACTTCTTTCTTACTTCTTTCTAACTTCTTTTTCTTCTTTCTTTCTTCTTCTTTCTTCTTTCTTTCTTACTTCTTTCTTACTCTTTCTTACTTCTTCTTTCTTACTTCTTTCTTACTTCTTCTACTTCTTTCTTACTTCTTTCTTATTTCTTCTTACTTCTTTCTTACTTCTTTCTACTCTTCTTCTCTTCTTTCTTCTTCTTTCTTCTTTCTTTCTTCTTTCTTTCTTCTTTCCTTCTTACTTCTTTCTTCTTTCTTTCTTACTTCTTTCTTACTTCTTCTTACTTCTTCCTTACTTCCTTCTTTCTTCTTTCTTCTTCTTTCTTAATTCTTTCTTACTTCTTTCTACTTCTTTATTTCTTCTTTCTTACTTCTTTCTTTCTTCTTCTTACTTCTTTTTTCTTCTTTTTTACTTCTTTCTTCTTTCCAACATCTTTCTTACTTCTTTCTTACTTCTTTCTTACTTCTTCTTACTTCTTTCTAACTTCTTTCTTTCTTACTTCTTTCTTAATTCTTTCTTACTTCTTTCTTTCTTACTTCTTTCTTACTTCTTTCTAACTATTTGTACTTCTTTCTTACTTCTTTCTTACTTCTTTCTTACTTCTTTCTTACTTCTTTCTTACTTCTTTCTAACTTCTTTCTTTCTCTTTCTTTCTTCTTCTTCTTACTTCTTTCTTACTTCTTTCTCTCTTACTTCTTTCTTACTTCTTTCTTACTTCTTTCTAACTTCTTTCTTACTTCTTTCTTACTTCTTTCTTCTTTCTTTCTTTCTTCTTTCTTACTTCTTTCTTTCTTCTTTCTTACTCCTTTCTTACTTCTTTCTACTTCTTTCTTACTTCTTTCTAACTTCTACTTTTTCTTCTTTCTTTCTTCTTTCTTTCTTCTTTCTTCTTACCTCTTCTTACTTCTTCCTTACTTCTTTCTTTCTTACTTCGTTCTTACTTCTTTCTTACTTCTTCTTACTTCTTTCTTACTTCTTCTTTCTTCTTTCCTTCTTTCTTCTACTTCTTTCTTACTTCTTCTTACTTCTTTCTTACTTCTTTCTTACTTCTTTCTTACTTCTTTCTTACTTCTTTCTTACTTCTTTCTTTCTTCTTTCTTTCTTCTTCTTTCTTACTTCTTGCTTCTTCTTTCTTTCTTATTTCTAAATCTTTCTAACTTCTTCTAACTTCTTTCTTATTCTTTCTTACTTCTTTCTTCTTTCTTCTTTCTACTTCTTTCTAACTTCTTTCTTTCTTCTTTCTTCTTCTTTCTTCTTACTTCTTTCTTACTTCTTTCTTCATTCCTTCTTACTTCTTTCTACTTCTTTCTTACTTCTTTCTTACTTCTTTCTTACTTCTTTCTTCATTCCTTCTTACTTCTTTCTTACTTCTTCTTACTTCTTTCTTACTTCTTTCTTACTTCTTCTTTCTTCTTTCTTCTTCTTCTTTCTTCTCTCTTCTTCTTCTTCTTTCTTTCTTCTTTCTTTCTTCTTTCTTTCTTATTTCTTTCTTACTTCTTTCTTACTTCTTTCTTTCTTACTTTCTTTCTTACTTCTTTCTTACTTGTTTATTCATTACTTCTTACTTCTTTCTTACTTCTTTCTTACTTCTTCCTTTCTTCTTTCTTTCTTCTTTCTTTCTTCTCTCTTTCTTCTCTCTTTCTTCTTTCTTTCTTCTTTCTTTCTTCTTTCTTTCTTCTTTCTTTCTTACTTCTTTCTTACTTCTTTCTTTCTTACTTCTTTCTTATTTCTTTCTTACTTCTTTCTTACTTCTTTCTTACTTCTTTCTTCTTTCTTTCTTTCTTCTTTCTTCTTTCTTACTTCTTTCTTCTCTTCTAACTCTTTCTTACTTCTTTCTTACTTCTTCTTACTTCTTTCTAACTTCTTTTTCTTCTTTCTTTCTTCTTTCTTCTTCTTTCTTTCTTACCTCTTTCTTACTTCTTCCTTACTTCTTTCTTTCTTACTTCTTTCTTACTTCTTTCTTACTTCTTTCTTACTTCTTTCTTTCTTCTTTCTTTCTTCTTTCTTACTTTCTTACTTCTTTCTTACTTCTTTCTTACTTCTTTCTTACTTCTTTCTTCTTTCTTTCTTACTTCTTTCTTACTTCTTTCTTACTTCTTTCTTACTAATTTCTTACTTCTTTCTTCATTCCTTCTTACTTCTTCTTACTTCTTTCTTACTTCTTTCTTAATTCTTTCTTTCTTCTTTCTTTCTTCTTTCTTTCTTCTCTCTTTCTTCTTTCTTTCTTCTTTCTTTCTTCTTTCTTTCTTACTTCTTTCTTACTTCTTCTTTCTTGCTTCTTTCTTACTTCTTTCTTTCTTACTTCTTTCTTACTTCTTTCTTACTTCTTTCTTACTTCTTTCTTACTTCTTTCTTTCTTCTTTCTTTCTTCTTTCTTTCTTACTTCTTGCTTTCTTCTTTCTTTCTTATTTCCAAATTCTTTCTAACTTCTTTCTAACTTCTTCTTATTTCTTTCTTACTTCTTTCTTTCTTTCTTCTTTCTTACTTCTTTCTAACTTCTTTCTTACTTCTTTTTTACTTATTTCTAACTTCTTTCTTACTTCTTTCTTTCTTCTTTCTTACTTCTTTCTAACTTCTTTCTTTCTTCTTTCTTTCTTCTTTCTTTCTTACTTCTTTCTTACTTCTTTCTTACTTCTTCTTACTTCTTTTCTTACTTCTTTCTTACATCTTTCTTACTTCTTTCTTTCTTCTTTCTTTCTTCTTCTTTCTTCTCTCTTTCTTCTTTCTTTCTTCGTTCTTTCTTCTTTCTTTCTTGCTTCTTTCTTACTTTCTTTCTTACTTCTTTCTTATTTCTTTCTTACTTCTTTCTTACTTCTTACTTACTTCTTTCTTTCTTCTTTCTTACTTCTTTCTTTCTTCTTTCTTACTTCTTTCTTACTTCTTTCTTACTTCTTTCTTCATTCCTTCTTACTTCTTTCTTACTTCTTTCTTACTTCTTTCTTACTTCTTTCTTACTTCTTTCTTTCTTCTTTCTTTCTTCTTTCTTTCTTCTCTCTTTCTTCTTTTTTCTTCTTTCTTTCTTCTTTCTTTCTTACTGCTTTCTTACTTCTTTCTTACTTCTTTCTTTCTTACTTCTTTCTTACTTATTTCTTACTTGTTTCTTCATTACTTCTTACTTCTTTCTTACTTCTTTCTTACTTCTTTCTTTCTTCTTTCTTTCTTCTTTCTTTCTTCTCTCTTTCTTCTCTCTTTCTTCTTTCTTTCTTCTTTCTTTCTTCTTTCTTTCTTCTTTCTTTCTTACTTCTTTCTTACTTCTTTCTTTCTTACTTCTTTCTTATTTCTTTCTTACTTCTTTCTTACTTCTTTCTTACTTCTTTCTTTCCTCTTTCTTACTTCTTTCTTTCTTCTTTCTTACTTCTTTCTTACTTCTTTCTTACTTCTTTCTTCATTCCTTCTTACTTCTTTCTTACTTCTTTCTTACTTCTTTCTTACTTCTTTCTTACTTCTTTCTTACTTCTTTCTTTCTTACTGCTTTCTTACTTCTTTCTTACTTGTTTCTTCATTACTTCTTACTTCTTTCTTACTTCTTTCTTACTTCTTTCTTACTTCTTTCTTACTTCTTTCTTTCTTCTTTCTTTCTTCTCTCTTTCTTCTCTCTTTCTTCTTTCTTTCTTCTTTCTTTCTTCTTTCTTTCTTACTTCTTTCTTACTTCTTTCTTACTTCTTTCTTTCTTTCTTCTTGCTTTCTTCTTTCTTTCTTATTTCTAAATTCTTTCTAACTTCTTTCTAACTTCTTTCTTATTTCTTTCTTACTTCTTTCTTTCTTTCTTCTTTCTTACTTCTTTCTAACTTCTTTCTTACTTCTTTTTTACTTATTTCTAACTTCTTTCTTACTTCTTTCTTTCTTCTTTCTTACTACTTTCTAACTTCTTTCTTTCTTCTTTCTTTCTTACTTCTTTCTTACTTCTTTCTTACTTCTTTCTTTCTTACTTCTTTCTTACTTCTTTCTAAATTCTTTCTTTATTCTTTCTTTCTTCTTTCTTTCTTAGTTCTTCCTTACTTCTTTCTTACTTCTTTCTTTCTTGCTTCTTTCTTACTTCTTTCTTACTTCTTTCTAACTTCTTTCTTACTTCTTTCTTACTTCTTTCTTACTTCTTTCTAACTTCTTTCTTTCTTATTTCTTTCTTCTTTCTTTCTTCTTTCTTACTTACTTCTTTCTTCTTTCTTTCTTACTTCTTTCTTACTTATTTCTTACTTCTTTCTTACTTCTTTCTTACTTCTTTCTTTCTTCTTTCTTACTTACTTCTTTCTTCTCTCTTTCTTCTCTCTTTCTTCTCTCTTTCTTCTTTCTTTCTTCTTTCTTTCTTCCTTCTTTCGTTCTTCTTTCTTTCTTCTTTCTTTCTTTCTTCGTTCTTTCTTCTTCCTTTCTTCTTTCTTTCTTCTTTCTTCTTTTTTCTTACTTCTTTCTTTCTTACTTCTTTCTTCGTTCTTTCTTCTTTATTTCTTCTGTCTTTCTTCTTTCTTTCTTCCTTCTTTCTTCGTTCTTTCTTCTTTATTTCTTCTGTCTTTCTTCTTTCTTTCTTCTTTCTTTTTTACTTCTTTCTTTCTTCTTTCTTTCTTCTATCTTTCTTTCTTTCTTCTTTCTTTCTTTCTTTCTCTCTTCTTTTTTCCTTTCTTCTTTCTTTCTTCTTACTTTGTTCTTTCTTCTTTCTTTCTTCTTACGTTCTTTCTTCTCTCTTTCCTCTTTCTTACTTCTTTCTTTCTTCTTTCTTTCTTCTTTCTTTAATTCTTTCTTTTTTTTCTTTCTTCTTTCTTTCTTTCTTCTTTCTTTCTAACTTCTTTCTTTCTTATTTCTTTCTTTCTTCTTTCTTCTTTCTTTCTTCATTCTTCTTTCTTTCTTCTCTCTTTCTTTCTTCTTTCTTTCTTCTTTCTTCCTTCTTCATTTCTTCTTTCTTTCTTCTTTCTTTATTTCTTCTTTCTTTCTCTCTTCTTTCTATCTTCTTTCTTCTTTCTTTCTTCTTTCTTTCTACTTTCTTTCTTCCTTCGTTCTTTCTTCATTCTTTCTTCTTTCTTTCTACTTTCTTTCTTATTTCTTTTTCTTTCTTTCGTCTTTCTTTCTTCTTTCTTTCCTTGTTCTTTCTTCTTTTTTTTCTTTTTTCTTTCTTCTTTCTTTCTTCTTTCTTTCTTCTTTCTTTCTTTCTTTCTTCTTTCTTTCTTCTTTCTTTCTTCTTTCTTTCTTCTTTCTGTCTTTATTTCTTTCTTCTTTCTTTCTTTCTTTCTTTCTTACTTCTTTCTTTCTTCTTCCTTTCTTCTTTCTTTCTTTCTTCTTTCTTTCTTCTTTCTTTGTTCTTTCTCTCTTCTTTCTTTCTTCTTTCTTTCTTCTTCCTTTCTTCTTTCTTTCTTCTATCTTTCTTTCTTTCTTCTTTCTTTCTTTCCTCTTTCTTTACTTCATCTTTCTTTCTTCTTTCTTTCTTCTTTCTTTCTTTCTTCTTCCTTTCTTCTTTCTTTCTTCTTTCTTCTTTCTTTCTTCTTTCTTCT